>NC_031478.1:38363-39904 GCF_000006565.2 Toxoplasma gondii ME49
GTCATGTGTAGGGGGTCTGGCTGACAGCTGCTCCGCTCACAAATTACGCCCTAACCGGGACAAGGTCCGGGCAGGTATGTAGACAAAACCAGCTCTCTCCCACTTGTGAATCAGCGACAGGATGGTGTACGTTCAGCCGAGCACCAACACATCAGAAAACGTGCCACGACCTCGCAATCACGCAACTCAGCCAGTGACACAGGGAAGGACACATGAGCATTCCCTTGCTGCCATGCCCCGGTGTGCCTACTTCCATTGTCTGCAGAACGATACGGTAATAAACCTCAGCCAGACAGACGGTGTCAGCCTGGTACTTAGTCGCCAGTAAGCAGCGGGCAGGTCGTCGCTCAAGACACGGCCGTTTCCATGGTTCGCAGGCCTGGTGGACTGCAACTCCTGTACCCATGGAGCCTGCTTCCCTGTGCAGGTAGTTGCTTCTCGTGCGTTCAGCAACCACTATAAGGTTACCATGCTGCGCTATCCGTCAGAGCCGATTCGACATGCGCCCATACAATCCCTTGGCTGTCGCTGCAACTCCCCATGACTAACAAGCATGCATGGCGCCGTCTCTCTCATATCTCGAAAGAAGGACTCGACACACCGTGCCCCAGTCTGCCTCCTGAACCATCCATTTCGCGGCGACACTTCTTGCACCCGTTCCTTACAGCCTGCGTAGCCCCGGAACGCCAGCCAAGTGGTCAAGTAAAGACAGCCGGACACTGCTGACGCGTGCATCGAGTTGTGCCTGACGACTGCTGCTGATCCGTAATGGGGCGCACCCCAGAATCCGACAGCCCCATCGGAATCCCAACAGGCGGGCCCACAGGCTACGCGCCTGGCACACATCATGTTGGCGTCAGTCGCCACCAGGGCACGGTCGCCCGTGATGTCTCTCTGTTTTTCAGCATGGTGGCTGAATCGCCGACATTGGTTTCCCACGCACATGCACAGCGCTCCCGACTCACACAGAACGGCATTCTTCGCAATGGCATATTGGATGAACCCCCTGAGTGCACCAGTGGACAGGTCCCGTGCATGCATCGTTGGATCACGTGTGCAAGTGGCAACCCCTGAGTCTATCTGCAGAGGACTGTGTCGAAAGTGCCGAGACCCGAGTCAGCGAGGCTATGATAACAAACGAAACAGACAGACGAACTGGAAAGAGTGCTTCCACAGTTCACTGCGAGCAACCAGCTGAGCGATTGCGACGACACTCCCACATTCCGCTCCAGCTTCGATACTACCACGCCAACGAGGAAGGGCCTATAGACTAGGTGGCTCCGTCATTTATTGATAAACGGAGATTCTGCGGTACAATCCACTTTCCGCGAGTACGCTCCTTGCCGTGTGTCCAACGGGTGAGGCGTTCCACCAGCAGGCTTCTCAACCAGCGGTAGCCCATTCGCTCTCGGCTTGCATTTCGCGCGTCCGAAATATCGCAGATCATCCGCGAATGTCGCTTCCAGAGTCGCAGCCTAGCACTCTACTGACACTGGTACGCTGGGCACAAATCCTCCATGCGTACCTGCTCATGCTGCAAA
>NC_031478.1:40003-104410 GCF_000006565.2 Toxoplasma gondii ME49
AAGAGCCCTCGAAAAGCGGTCACGCTAGCCCCATCAGTGCACCAGTGTTTATCCCTTCTGATGCGCTCCACCACTGGACTGTGTCTGCACACATCCTCGCAACGACAATCGATACACTACTCCAGCGACCGCAACCGCACACAACCTTGAGACTCCACAGCACACAGGCCACCATGACACGTGTCATGTACACAGGATTGGTCCGCGTGATACTACGGTCCGCCACCACAAGCTCAGCTGCGACACACCGTCCGGGGGACTCGTCCTACAACCACGGGACGCCGATGCCACACAAATTTCGAGACATGCGAAGATTCACCGACGGCAAAAGCTCTCAAAGAAGCCAGTGAAATCGCACACTGCACTCGACCGTCGACGATGGCCGTCTCTCGACTCCCCCCACCGAACTGGATATTCTGCACAAATATTCGACTTGGCTTCGTGTGCGCTGTGGTGTCCCAGGTGTCGTCCAATGCGCGGCTGGTGCCCGCCTAGCTCCGGGTGCACGCCATGCCATCTGCAGTTGATCGACGCCTGCCACAGCATATCTCCGCAGTACAGTAGGAGTGTGCCAACGCGAAAAGGCTGACCCATCTACGTACGAGGACAGCCTGTGGGATTGGGAATCAGCACGTAGAGAAGGCGGTGCGGAGCGCTGGGCCTGATCGCTGTCTACGACGCACAACGTCCTTCTGTTGCACGCCTTCACCATCAATTCAAATATCACTATACTGCCACGCACTGCAACAGCGCTCTGAGCCGTCTGCCACCTTCGACCTATAGTCACGCCGACCCTCTCTCTCTCGTGCGACCGATCAACTCGCAGAGCCATGACGAGCCCAAAAGCCAATCGGCTTCGCTCCACGGTCACCTACACGCCTTTGCTGGGAACGGACAGGACACCCGTTGAGAACAGCACTTGACATCTCCGACTGGACGTCAGGGTGCAAGCGCACCAGATCCCACGGACTGTCCCGAACGCCCAGACCATTCACGTGGGACATAACCGTGAACAATCCATGTTCATTTGCATCCACACAGTGACGCGACCTCTGCGCAACCTCACGGCGTCTACTCGTCCAGCAGCCAACCTCTCCGCTTCTGTTCTGCGCACCTCATTCTCAGCCACTGGTTATGACGAAATACAGGAATGGCACACGAGCACCATTGGGGGGCTCATCACATCAGTGCGTCAGAACGTCGGTCGTTAGCAGCGGGTGTCTGGGCCCTCCATCAATGCCGTGCTGTGCACTGAAACGCATGATCGACGCATATCACTCCAGTGCCTTGTCGACAACAGATTGGAGTGTTCCAGTTTCTGTGCCGAACGCTACCGTTGGTGAGTCTCGTTGGTCAGAGTCCTCGGTCACCGAGGGAATGCCGTCAATCGCAACCACGCCGGCGACCGACTACTGCTCACAGGTTCTCCACAAACACGATTCCAGCACCATCGCCGCGCCTGGGTCTACTCCTTATTCCCTGGTGTATTTGGTTTCCCCGCCGTCGCATACGTGGATGACGCCCCGGCACCCATCGCCTCACGATTAATC
Organism: Toxoplasma gondii ME49; assembly: GCF_000006565.2. NCBI lineage: Eukaryota > Apicomplexa > Conoidasida > Eucoccidiorida > Sarcocystidae > Toxoplasma > Toxoplasma gondii. Next base: position 41,554 of record NC_031478.1, read on the forward strand.
CTTCACCATATCTGTCACATCCGGGTCACGTCCGTCCCCCTTTCCTACAGCCTATGTGGGATGCGGAGAGGCAGTCACGTAGTCGAGTCAAGACAGCCGGACACTGCTGACGCGTGCATCGAGTTGTGCCTGACGACTGCTGCTGATCCGTAATGGGGCGCACCCCAGAATCCGACAGCTCCATCGGAATCCCAACAGGCGGGCCCACAGGCTACGCGCCTGGCACACATCATGCTGGCGTCAGTCGCCACCAGGGCACGGTCGCCCGTGATGTCTCTCTGTTTTTCAGCATGGTGGCTGAATCGCCGACATTGGTTTCCCACGCACATGCACAGCGTCCCCAATGCAGGCAGAAAAAAGAGCCCTCGAAAAAGCGGTCACGCTAGCCCCATCAGTGCACCAGTGTTTATCTGGCCTGATGCGCTCCACCACTGGACTGTGTCTGCACACATCCCCGCAACGACAATCGATACACTACTCCAGCGACCGCAACCGCACACAACCTTGAGACTCCACAGCACACAGGCCACCATGACACGTGTCATGTACACAGGATTGGTCCGCGTGATACTACGGTCCGCCACCACAAGCTCAGCTGCGACACACCGTCCGGGGGACTCGTCCTACAACCACGGGACGCCGATGCCACACAAATTTCGAGACATGCGAAGATTCACCGACGGCAAAAGCTCTCAAAGAAGCCAGTGAAATCGCACACTGCACTCGACCGTCGACGATGGCCGTCTCTCGACTCCCCCCACCGAACTGGATATTCTGCACAAATATTCGACTTGGCTTCGTGTGCGCTGTGGTGTCCCAGGTGTCGTCCAATGCGCGGCTGGTGCCCGCCTAGCTCCGGGTGCACGCCATGCCATCTGCGGATGATCGACGCCTGCCACAGCACACCACAGCAGTACGGTGGAAATGCGCCAACGCGAAAATGCTGACCCGGCTGCGTACCATCATATACTGTGGAATGGTGTGCCGGTAGGTGGGGAAAACGCTGCAGGCCGCTCCTCTCGACGGCCGCCTGCCTCGCACAGGGTCCGTTAGGTTCATGACATCGACACGAGTTGAAACGGTACTGTATCGTCACGCACTCCAACAGTGCTCTGAGCCGTCTGCCACCTTCGACCTATAGTCACGCCGACCCTCTCTCTCTCGTGCGACCGATCAACTCGCAGAGTCAGTGGCGACATCAACTGTCAATGGCCTTCTGTCAATGGCCTTCATGCCGCGGTGCCTACTGCATCTCTCTGGAAACGGACACGACTCACCCGTTGAGAACAGCACTTGACATCTCCGACTGGACGTCAGGGTGCAAGCGCACCAGATCCCACGGACTGTCCCGAACGCCCAGACCATTCACGTGGGACATAACCGTGAACAATCCATGTTCATTTGCATCCACACAGTGACGCGACCTCTGCGCAACCTCACGGCGTCTACTCGTCCAGCAGCCAACCTCTCCGCTTCTGTTCTGCGCACCTCATTCTCAGCCACTGGTTATGACGAAATACAGGAATGGCACACGAGCACCATTGGGGGGCTCATCACATCAGTGCGTCAGAACGTCGGTCGTTAGCAGCGGGTGTCTGGGCCCTCCATCAATGCCGTGCTGTGCGCTGAAACGCATGATCGACGCATATCACTCCAGTGCCTTGTCGACAACAGATTGGCGTGTTCCAGTTTCTGTGCCGAACGCTACCGTTGGTGAGTCTCGTTGGTCAGAGTCCTCGGTCACCGAGGGAATGCCGTCAATCGCAACCACGCCGGCGACCGACTACTGCTCACAGGTTCTCCACACACACGATTCCAGCACCATCGCCGCGCCTGGGTCTACTCCTTATTCCCTGGTGCATTTGGTTTCCCCGCTGTCGCATACGTGGATGACGCCCCGGCACCCATCGCCTCACGATTAATCCTTCACCATATCTGTCACATCCGGGTCACGTCCGTCCCCCTTTCCTACAGCCTATGTGGGACGCGGAAAGGCACTGGCATGGCACGGGAATGTCAAGAAAACCCGAGATCACCGAATCCTGTCTCGTGGCTCGAAAAATGGCGAATTCCGGGCGCTCCCAGCACCGCAAGGTCTCCAAGTGACTCGGCGACTTCCCAGGTGCGTCGTACACGTTAAATGCAATCTAGGGTCCACAGGCACATCGCCACGTGTGGATTCCACCTTACAAACGTGGTTGACGTATCTCCGGGGACTAAAGTCTAGCCGCATCTGCCGCCCCAGACACTTCCACACCAAAACAACCCTCGTACGCCATCGCGCGTCAGGAGCCGCGCTTGCCCGGTAGGAATCCCTGCCTGTGCTAAAATACGCTCGTCGGCGTCGGTAGGTACAAGCACCTGCACGAACGATGCATGGTTGTCTGGATAACAAGGAGACTCTACGGAAAAACTGAGAAAATCTACGAGATACCGAAACTCCTGACGTACTATACAGCAGGGAACACGTTTGGAGCAGGCGACCAACGGGAACCGTCATCTTGATCACGGTTGCGACAAAATGTCATTCATGCCATCTCTGGTGTTGTGCCGCCCGTTGTTGAAAACGCGCATGCACACAGTAGCAAACCCCAAAGAGACTGGAAAAGCCAAGAGCGACAATATAACTGGATATCGACGACGAGATCACTTCTCATGCTCCGACCCGGGCTGGGTATGAGCGTAAATCTCTATGATGTCTGCATGTGGCTTGTTCATCGCAATGTGACGAACAGTGAGCGGCTGGCTTCAATTAAGCCAGGGTTCCACAGCACACCATTTGTGCGTCCACGAATGATATTCACCTTATCGCGTAGGACATCCAGTTTCACCTTGCCCAGCTCGCATGCAGCATTCGCTTGCCAATTGGTGTCAAGGCGAGACGATCTTCGACACGCAAGCAGTCGAGGGGTGAGAGCCACATAAACGCGGTTCCTGCAATCGATACGATCCAAACGCCCACATATTGCACGTTCGTTACACCACCACGAAGCATGTCAGCATAGGCAGCCGCGATTCTGTATTTCTTCCTGCCAACTCTTGCAATCACGAACACGGGAAAAAATGCCCTCCAGTTCGGACATAGTGAAATTAGACTCCAGGCACCTCACTTAGACTGGCTGTGAACGACTGATTTCCAGTATGAAAATGGTACTAACCGAGCGTAGCTGCAGCCTAACGGTGCTTCACCACCTAAGATTTTGTCTGCCTCCCATCGTTTTCCTGCCTCTCTTTTAATAAGCGACAGACATTCCACATACCCCCATGGTGACCCGTAATTCTAGCGCCCTCTCCACAGCCATGTAGCGACGTACAGTACGAGAAGATCTTGCCGTGGGTTCGAACCCGCTGTCTCCCTCTGCCTGCATATGCCCACCCGTACCCCAAGAGCACTTGCCAAGTAACACAATATTAAGCATATCTCACCCTTTCCAGTAGCTATACACAGACAGCGATAACCATCTGAAACGTGTGGCCCCGCCACGCACAAAGAATCGTAAAGTTTGAGATAAAGTAAACTCGAATGTCAGGCTCCAGCAGCTGCTATTATAAATGTCCATACCGGACACACAGTGCCTGAGGCCGCGAACCGGAACCACGTCATCACGGTGCTTTCATCATCGGTAGTCTCGACATGTTACTAAGTTGCCGTCATACCAAAACAAATCTGTTTTTGCCCTCAATTACCTTCGACGCCTGCACATGCCCAACCATTCCGCAAAATTCAGGAAACCCCACACGGTGTACTCTCACCCGTTCCTTCATGTGTCCCCATATTACCGCGCCTTCCAAACACATGTTTCACCAACACACGCAGCACGTCGCAGACTCGCCAACGCACACAGTCGGAACCCTGCCTCAAGCAACACTCATCGCCTTTTCCGGACCGGATGCTCTCCCTCTACCAGAATTCGGAAACACGTCGTCCCAGAGCATTCACCATTTGTCGCCTCTCCACAGTGTGATCTTCGTGCCGAACCACAGAACGCGGCCGCTTGCTCTCCCCTACTTTCGTCTCCTGTACACCAGCAAAGACGCCGTAAACGCACTAGACACTCACCGACAGTAGTGAAGCGTGTCTCATCCCAATATTCAACGATAATTCTGCATACAATGTTCCTTTCCGCCATTCACTCCCAGCCCGCCATTCCATACCCAAACGAGTAAATACGGAACCACACGGAGCACCCCGCATATTCGGGAACGAATGCGATCGGATCTGTCGTTCGCGGAAGGCCATCGAATTTGCCGGGGCGGCGGACGCTGTCCCTTCGACAGGAGCCGCAAACACGTCGTCCCGGAGCATTCACCATTTGTCGCCTCTCCACAGTGTGATCTTCGTGCCGAACCACAGAACGCGGCCGCTTGCGCTCCCCTACTTTCGTCCCCTGTACACCAGCAAAGACGCCGTAAACGCACTAGACACTCACCGACAGTAGTGAAGCGTGTCTCATCCTCATATTCAACGATAATTCTGCATACAGTGTTCCTTTCCGCCATTCATTCCCAGCCTGCCATTCCATACCCAAACGAGTAAATACGGGACCACACGGAGCACCCCGCATATTCGGGAACGAATGCGATCGGATCTGTCGTTCGCGGAAGGCCATCGAATTTGCCGGGGCGGCGGACGCTGTCCCTTCGACAGGAGCCGCATACACGTCGTCCCGGAGCATTCACCATTTGTCGCCTCTCCACAGTGTGATCTTCGTGTCGAACCACAGAACGCGCTCGCTTGCTCTCCCCTACTGTCTCCTCCTACACACGAGCAACGACGCCGTAAACGCACTAGACACTCACCGACAGTAGTGAAGCGTGTCTCATCCTCATATTCAACGATAATTCTGCATACAGTGTTCCTTTCCGCCATTCATCCCCAGCCTGCCATTCCATACCCAAACGAGTAAATACGGAACCACACGGAGCACCCCGCATATTCGGGAACGAATGCGATCGGATCTGTCGTTCGCGGAAGGCCATCGAATTTGCCGGGGCGGCGGACGCTGTCCCTTCGACAGGAGCCGCAAACACGTCGTCCGGGAGCATTCACCACATGTCGCCTCTCCACAGTGTGATCTTCGTGTCGAACCACAGAACGCGCCCGCTTGCTCTCCCTTACTTGCTCCTCCTACACACGAGCAACGACGCCGTAAACGCACTAGACACTCACCGACAGTAGTGAAGCGTGTCTCATCCTCATATTCAACGATAATTCTGCATACAGTGTTCCTTTCCGCCATTCACTCCCAGCCTGCCATTCCATACCCAAACGAGTAAATACGGAACCACACGGAGCGCCCCGCATATTCGGGAACGAATGCGATCGGATCTGTCGTTCGCGGAAGGCCATCGAATTTGCCGGGGCGGCGGACGCTGTCCCTTCGACAGGAGCCGCATACACGTCGTCCCGGAGCATTCACCATATGTCGCCTCTCCACAGTGTGATCTTCGTGCCGAACCACAGAACGCGCCCGCTTGCTCTCCCCTACTTTCTCCTCCTACACACGAGCAACGACGCCGTAAACGCACTAGACACTCACCGACAGTAGTGAAGCGTGTCTCATCCTCATATTCAACGATAATTCTGCATACAGTGTTCCTTTCCGCCATTCACTCCCAGCCTGCCATTCCATACCCAAACGAGTAAATACGGAACCACACGGAGCACCCCCCATATTCGGGAACGAATGCGATCGGATCTGTCGTTCGCGGAAGGCCATCGAATTTGCCGGGGCGGCGGACGCTGTCCCTTCGACAGGAGCCGCATACACGTCGTCCCGGAGCATTCACCATTTGTCGCCTCTCCACAGTGTGATCTTCGTGCCGAACCACAGAACGCGCCCGCTTGCTCTCCCCTACTTTCGTCTCCTGTACACCAGCAACGCCGCCGTAAACGCACTAGACACTCACCGACAGTAGTGAAGCGTGTCTCATCCTCATATTCAACGATAATTCTGCATACAGTGTTCCTTTCCGCCATTCATCCCCAGTCTGCCATTCCATACCCAAACGAGTAAATACGGAACCACACGGAGCACCCCGCATATTCGGGAACGAATGCGATCGGATCTGTCGTTCGCGGAAGGCCATCGAATTTGCCGGGGCGGCGGACGCTGTCCCTTCGACAGGAGCCGCAAACACGTCGTCCCGGAGCATTCACCATTTGTCGCCTCTCCACAGTGTGATCTTCGTGCCGAACCACAGAACGCGGCCGCTTGATCTCCCCTACTTTCTCCTCCTACACACGAGCAACGCCGCCGTAAACGCACTAGACACTCACCGACAGTAGTGAACCGTGTCTCATCCTCATATTCAACGATAATTCTGCATACAGTGTTCCTTTCCGCCATTCACTCCCAGCCTGCCATTCCATACCCAAACGAGTAAATACGGAACCACACGGAGCACCCCGCCTATTCGGGAACGAATGCGATCGGATCTGTCGTTCGCGGAAGGCCATCGAATTTGCCGGGGCGGCGGACGCTGTCCCTTCGACAGGAGCCGCATACACGTCGTCCCGGAGCATTCACCATATGTCGCCTCTCCACAGTGTGATCTTCGTGTCGAACCACAGAACGCGCCCGCTTGCTCTCCCCTACTTTCTCCTCCTACACACGAGCAACGACGCCGTAAACGCACTAGACACTCACCGACAGTAGTGAAGCGTGTCTCATCCTCATATTCAACGATAATTCTGCATACAGTGTTCCTTTCCGCCATTCATCCCCAGTCTGCCATTCCATACCCAAACGAGTAAATACGGAACCACACGGAGCACCCCGCATATTCGGGAACGAATGCGATCGGATCTGTCGTTCGCGGAAGGCCATCGAATTTGCCGGGGCGGCGGACGCTGTCCCTTCGACAGGAGCCGCAAACACGTCGTCCCGGAGCATTCACCATTGTCGCCTCTCCACAGTGTGATCTTCGTGCCGAACCACAGAACGCGCCCGCTTGCTCTCCCCTACTGTCTCCTCCTACACACGAGCAACGACGCCGTAAACGCACTAGACACTCACCGACAGTAGTGAAGCGTGTCTCATCCTCATATTCAACGATAATTCTGCATACAGTGTTCCTTTCCGCCATTCATCCCCAGCCTGCCATTCCATACCCAAACGAGTAAATACGGAACCACACGGAGCACCCCGCATATTCGGGAACGAATGCGATCGGATCTGTCGTTCGCGGAAGGCCATCGAATTTGCCGGGGCGGCGGACGCTGTCCCTTCGACAGGAGCCGCATACACGTCGTCCCGGAGCATTCACCATTTGTCGCCTCTCCACAGTGTGATCTTCGTGCCGAACCACAGAACGCGCCCGCTTGCTCTCCCCTACTTTCGTCTCCTGTACACCAGCAACGCCGCCGTAAACGCACTAGACACTCACCGACAGTAGTGAAGCGTGTCTCATCCCAATATTCAACGATAATTCTGCATACAGTGTTCCTTTCCGCCATTCACTCCCAGCCTGCCATTCCATACCCAAACGAGTAAATACGGAACCACACGGAGCGCCTTGCATATTCGGGAACGAATGCGATCGGATCTGTCGTTCGCGGAAGGCCATCGAATTTGCCGGGGCGGCGGACGCTGTCCCTTCGACAGGAGCCGCATACACGTCGTCCCGGAGCATTCACCATTTGTCGCCTCTCCACAGTGTGATCTTCGTGTCGAACCACAGAACGCGGCCGCTTGCTCTCCCCTACTTTCGTCTCCTGTACACCAGCAACGCCGCCGTAAACGCACTAGACACTCACCGACAGTAGTGAAGCGTGTCTCATCCTCATATTCAACGATAATTCTGCATACAGTGTTCCTTTCCGCCATTCATCCCAGTCTGCCATTCCATACCCAAACGAGTAAATACGGAACCACACGGAGCACCCCCCATATTCGGGAACGAATGCGATCGGATCTGTCGTTCGCGGAAGGCCATCGAATTTGCCGGGGCGGCGGACGCTGTCCCTTCGACAGGAGCCGCATACACGTCGTCCCGGAGCATTCACCACTTGTCGCCTCTCCACAGTGTGATCTTCGTGTCGAACCACAGAACGCGCCCGCTTGCTCTCCCCTACTGTCTCCTCCTACACACGAGCAACGACGCCGTAAACGCACTAGACACTCACCGACAGTAGTGAAGCGTGTCTCATCCTCATATTCAACGATAATTCTGCATACAGTGTTCCTTTCCGCCATTCATCCCCAGCCTGCCATTCCATACCCAAACGAGTAAATACGGAACCACACGGAGCACCCCGCATATTCGGGAACGAATGCGATCGGATCTGTCGTTCGCGGAAGGCCATCGAATTTGCCGGGGCGGCGGACGCTGTCCCTTCGACAGGAGCCGCATACACGTCGTCCCGGAGCATTCACCACTTGTCGCCTCTCCACAGTGTGATCTTCGTGTCGAACCACAGAACGCGCCCGCTTGCTCTCCCCTACTGTCTCCTCCTACACACGAGCAACGACGCCGTAAACGCACTAGACACTCACCGACAGTAGTGAAGCGTGTCTCATCCTCATATTCAACGATAATTCTGCATACAGTGTTCCTTTCCGCCATTCATCCCCAGCCTGCCATTCCATACCCAAACGAGTAAATACGGAACCACACGGAGCACCCCGCATATTCGGGAACGAATGCGATCGGATCTGTCGTTCGCGGAAGGCCATCGAATTTGCCGGGGCGGCGGACGCTGTCCCTTCGACAGGAGCCGCATACACGTCGTCCCGGAGCATTCACCATTTGTCGCCTCTCCACAGTGTGATCTTCGTGTCGAACCACAGAACGCGCCCGCTTGCTCTCCCCTACTTTCATCTCCTGTACACCAGCAACGCCGCCGTAAACGCACTAGACACTCACCGACAGTAGTGAAGCGTGTCTCATCCTCATATTCAACGATAATTCTGCATACAGTGTTCCTTTCCGCCATTCACTCCCAGCCTGCCATTCCATACCCAAACGAGTAAATACGGAACCACACGGAGCACCCCCCATATTCGGGAACGAATGCGACCGGATCTGTCGTTCGCGGAAGGCCATCGAATTTGCCGGGGCGGCGGACGCTGTCCCTTCGACAGGAGCCGCAAACACGTCGTCCCGGAGCATTCACCATTCGTCGCCTCTCCACAGTGTGATCTTCGTGCCGAACCACAGAACGCGGCCGCTTGCTCTCCCGTACTTTCGTCTGCTGTACACGAGCAACGACACCGCAAAGGCACTAGGACACAAAAGCGCGGTTGACTGGCTCTTCCACGAAGCGCCAGACTGGCATACGTTGCCGAAATATGTGAGGCTATCACGGGCAGCAAAGTCGCATATTTGGGAACAAACGCAATCGAATCTCTCGTCAGAGAAATGCTATCGAGAATGTGCCGGAGCGGACGCTATCCGTCTAACGCAAGCGGGAAGCATGACATCGCGTAGCATCCACTTTTTGTAGCCTTTTCAGAGTGCGATGTTCGTGTCGAACCACAGAATGCGCCCGTCTGCGCTATCGTACGTTCTCTTTCTATACAGGAGAAACGACGCCGCAAAAGCACTAGGCATTGGCACACAATGAAGCACGTATCACGCGTTCTTGAATTGTGCGGCGCCCCCCACGGAACACGTCAAAAATTCTTGGGCTAGTACAATCGGATGGACATCTGGACCGCCGGGTATCGCCCTTACCATGGCAAATCTTTAGTATATCTAACCCAAGACAGGGGCCCCTTATCGCGACGCGTTCGACGTTGGTGGACTTTGCATGGAACAGTTCTCGCGTTGAACGACAAAACACGCCCGTTCGTTCCCCCATACGTCCGATAGCTGGACACGGGCATCATTACCGCAAAAGCACGGCTCAACAACACACGATCAAGCACTTCTCGCACGCTTCCGCATGATGGTGCAGTCTGCCATACCCTCACGAAATATGTGGCGCCTCCATACACATTCGTAACTGAGTGAAGTCAAATCTCCGGCTCGAGTAAACACTGGCGTTTTGGCCTATAGCGAAGACTCAGTGCCTGTGACGTGTGCCGGTAACGTCGCATCGCCGAGCTTCCATCTCCTATAGTCCGAACGTGATCTGATGTTGGCATCAAGCCACGAAAGATGCCCATCCTTCTTCGCGTACTTTCAGTATCTGGATATTCCCCACCATACCGCAAAATCACTTCCGCTTGACACAAAGTGAAGCACATCTCATTCGTTCCTCTGTCTACACAGACATTCACAGCATACCAAAACGTGTGAAGCAATCACACGCAGCACCTCGGCTTTCGTAAACGAGTGGTATCGAATCTTTCGCTCCAACACAGGTTATTGCTCGTGCCGGAACGGATCCACAGTACCTCTGACGCGAGTCGGAGACGCCTCATCACATAGCCTTCACCTCCTGCAGTATCAGTATCTGCATGGTGTGCGATTACGTCGAACCATACATCCGGCCGCCGCGGCTTCCTCGTTTGTAATATAGATCGGTGGCTGTTGAATGATCCTGCAGGGCGTTTGTCCCTTGGAAAACCTGGTGGCGTTTTGGGGGAGGGCGCATCGGCACCCGCGCCGACCGCCCGTCCGTGGATAAGCATCGTGAGGGTGACAACCCAGGAATTTGTGTTCATCTCCCGCAGACATGCACATGAGGAGCAGCTCACCTCCCTGTCACAGCAAAAGCTACGTAGTCTCTATACTGGGTTTTTTCCAAGAACGCACGGGGTCATGCCAGGCCAGCCGCTTGAACAAACGGCTGCGCCCTGATGGGACATGCTAGCCCCAGCTAGTAAAAGGAATCCCTTTGCGTGCCCCGGCTGTTAGCGCTGAAGGTTGGAAGACGTTGATGAGCGCCAGTTTAGGGTTTAGGGTCTAAGGGCTGTGTGACGGGTGACTCGGTCACCATATCCGCTGTTTTTATCCAGCAGTCAAGGAGGCGATGTTCGAGCTATTCCGGTGACGGTCCAAAAATGCATCGCTTCTGCCTTAGCTGCTGACAGCTCCGAGCTCGTCTGCCGTGAAGAAATCTGACATTTTCGGGGCAGTGGAGGGCTGTTCCACGATTAGCAGAACCAAGTGAGGTTCGGGAGGCAGAGTCATCGAATACTCTTGTAGCTATTCTTTTCCGACGGAAGCTCAGCCATTCTTTCGCAGCAACCGCAAACCACCACTATGTGCCAAAAAGTCTGCCTGCGACGTAAAATTGATGGCACTGTCCTCTAGCAGAACCCACATGGCATGCTGTCTCTGCTCCTGCTTACATCACTTCAGACCAGCGGCTTTTTGTGGCTGCATGCGCTTACCTTCTGCGACAAAGGCAAGCGTCAAATGTCATAGGAATGTGAGGTGCGTCGGAAATATCGGGGCACATACAGGAAACGATCCATATCCCTCTTGATGATATCCTTGATACGATAACACAGATTGGCGGTGTATTTTCAGTAGAGTCCAATCGGCACCTCCACTGTAGAGCGGGTGCCACAGGCATTTGATCCATTTCCAATCTGAATATAAGCCACTGCTTAGGCAATAATCCGTGGCGACTGTTAACCCCTTCAGTGCTGCAGGTTTGGTCTCCTAGTCAACCCTGTATGCATAGAAGGCAGTCAGTACTCGCGTCAATATTCTGCGATCAAACTCTTTGCCAGAGAGATACACGGATGATGCCTCTCACTGAGTAAAATCCAGCCAGTGGAGCATCTAGTTTGTCGTCTTTCTGGTGGCTCGTATCCAGGGAGTCGTACCTCTGTCACAAGGTGCAGAGCTCAGCCTGATCCACAAGGGCGGTTTCATGTTTGCAGCTTCCGCCTGCATCCCGTCCATGAGCTTACGAATTGCGTCCGTGAACTCAGTCCTTACTATCTGATATACAACGAACCCGATTGTACAGAGTATGAACTTAAATTGAGCTCTCGAGTAAATACGATCCTTGCACGCATTAATTATGTCCACCTGTGCATCTAAGTTGATACTCGATTGCATGTGATAGTCAGTAATTTCCCAGCTAACTCGACATCACAAACGTTGCGACGGGCGAAGGCAAAACAGCGGACGTCGTTAACAGGGGTGGGGGTACACACCACTACTCCCCGATAAGCACGACAGATCTTTTGCACCAAATGATTCCAAAGACCGGTGTATTCTCAACAACAGATCATGTCGCAATTGTGGCGACGCCATGACAGAGTCACCCTCAACAATATAAGCGAGCACCACCCAACAGCAGCAAGACTGGCTGCGCAAGAAAGAACCGTGCTCACTTGGAGACGGGTTCACGGGTCAGCTCATAATGGCACTCTGTACAGAGCAAGAGCTTTGCCCCGAGTCAACTTGATTTCTTCTTTTTCGTGCTTCTTTTGTCTAAACATGCAAATTTTTCCTTTAGTAAGAAACCGTTATCTACATCGTAACTGAGGTTGGGTGTTTGCCGGACCAGCATTAACTGTGCGATGAAAATAAAGAAACGTTTTGCTGTCGCATAAATCCCGCCCGTCGACGAACAAACTGAGATGTTCTTCATGAAAAAAACGTGCGTCGTATCCTCTGGGTCAATGCTGGGTGTGAGAGATCGTACCATAATAACCTGAGCCGGTTGACATCCGAGAAAATGAAATTCCCGTCGTGGTTATTTGCATATAAACCACCCCCTTCCAGGATGTGTTCGTTGGCTTTGTTTTGCAGGCAACGTGGATAATATACGGCCCTGAATCGTGTCTCCAACAATTCTGCGGTGACAGTGTTTAAGACTATTTCAAAACCACACCTGTTACTAACCCAGATCCAACGTTACGGAGAGGATCATTGGACGAGGAATGTGCAGTGAGCAAGGTATGCAGTAGCAATTAACAGATTCATTCCAAATATGACTTTTGCTCCTTCAACGAATTGCCACAATGTCCTCGAGAAAAATGCATTGGTCCTAAACAGTATATTGCTAATCGCGTCACACACCCGCATATCATATTGAGGGCGCACACCCACGACAGCAGACTTTGTCAGATTTAAAGCTAGGGCGTCCACGAGATCGATTCATCAAAGACAAGTCTCACCAGCGCGTCACACAGAGAAGGAACCACCTTCGGGGGTACCGTGATAGATGACCAAGAAAAGCCATGCCTCAAAGAATAATGGCCAAATCACCGCATCATGTCTTCGCATCTAAAAATGCGGAAACAATCCCTTAACGCAAGTACCGCGAATTCAACAGTTTTTCGAGGATAGACACGATATCTGTCTGCAAGCGCAACCGTTTTATTTTGTTTCTATATTGATCGCTTTCAGCTATCTCCGCTGGCTTTATCCATCTGAAAAGAAACGCCAGTCACCATCCTACCACATTGTAGCTTTTTTCCTACTCTCTGTCACCTACCTCGCAATTGCGGACCCGGTGCACGCTTCACTCCCATTCGTGTACGTATCTATCAGCATGGGAACGGGACGTACGTAAGGCACACCTATTTCACTTACCAGCTGCGACGACAAACACATGGGTAACACTATGGACTACCGTATAACCAGGAGTTGTGATACAGAAACGAGCTGTATTTGCAGCGCATGTTGGCCAACGAAAAGCGTACCATCTGGGAAATAATAGTGACGGCACCGGCCGACGCAGAACGCTGCGTATGGCAGATCAGTGGATTTTTGTAGAGCAGACACAATTAGTGCTGCACCTCAGGGGCGCACAAAGAAAAACAGTTGTTCGGCCGCTAGAACCCAACGAAACGGGACTACTGATTATACACTACTGATAGGAAGCAGCAGAGGGAAAACTTCAGAGTCGTTCACGTCCCGACACGACGTTTGGAAGACTCTGGATATCGCAATGCCACCTGTGTGCAATAAAGGTAAGAGTGAGCCTAGAAAAAAGGTATTCTTAACGATGCGTCGGTAGGCTCAGTCTGTCCTTCTTTCAGCACATCACGCAACTGCTGAACTAAAGCGTCCTGCGACCTAAAACGTCCAAGCTTATGTCGATGTTGTTATTTATCCGTCATTTATGCCGACAACGCTACCTGAGATATTTCTACCACCGCTTACTCAGCATTTCCACTACTTGAGGCATGCGGTCCACATTCTCAATCATGATTATGCATCGACAAAGTGTTACAGAAATGCAAATACCTGTTCTTCTTTAGTTCAGGAGACAGCGGCTGATTACTCACTGCCTAAGGAGGCGGACAGTAGAAGCAGGTGTTCTGTTGAGAAATCGTGATGAACAACTGAGGGGGAGCGTAGCCACTCGTAGATTTGCACCGCCACGTGTCGTATAGCAAGCGGGCCAGTGCCGCTGGTAGTAGGAAGGCCGGTTCTTTGTAGCTTCCAAAAAATACGAGATAAACACATGAGAGGAGTGAGAGTTGATTCAGTACCACCAAAATGTGTGCAGAAGGACTCTATGAGCTTTAATTTAGCAAAGTGTGCAAACGTATCAATAGCAACAACGTAGCGAGAAACGAGACACTTCGTTTTTGTGTGCAGCCACATCGCTGAGCGAGTTGAGCGAAGCCTTGATAAAAAAATAACTTGCTTCAGTGCCGCCGTACTAGCTGGAACAAACGTAATCTCGCAACGGGCACCATCACAAATTCGCACTGCTATACACGAAATGCGACGGTTAACAGGCAGGCCAGCCTAAGTCCCAAGGGATCTCAGACGCACGCCGGTAATCGACAAGCCACGGTTATGGCCTTGACCGCAGAGAAAGAAAAAGTTGTTCGCTTCAAAATTCAAGAGGCTACCCCGATTCATTCATTATCACAGAAGCCAAATGAGTCAGCTGAAGGCGCTCTGGAGATAGTGTATTACACCAGCATCTATTCTGGTTCTCTCAATATCCAGCATTATGTGTTATAAATTTGTCATATATCTTATTTCGGTGTAGATTCTCAAGCTTGCGCGTACAACCTGTGGGTAAGTAAATTGCGATCTCGCGCGAGGTCATTCATGAATAGCATGAACGAAAAAGTCGTCCTCAGACTTCTTTTATGATCACGGCGGCACGTCCACATTGACTAGCTCGCAGCTTCATAACCGAGGCCTACCATTTGCCGCAGTAGTACGTCAGGACAAGTGGGTTCTTACAGCGTACACACCATATTACAAGGTAGACAACCAGGGATTCGCATGAGAGCAGAAGCAGAATTGGTAGGGCAGTCTTGGCGCTACAAAACGTTCTATGACAGTGTATTTGTGCCACATTTCTTGAAATATAAGGGCTCTGCTGGCTAGGCATAACACAATCCAGCAGACTTTAGAGGCTTACAATCTGTCGGTGTATACCCCGAAAAAAGGTCATTTTGACTTCACTTACCAACATGAGGTATCGAGTCGCGTCGGTGGCGACGTAGTGTGTGCGGTCAGGGTGTTGCTGGTTGTGTGCATCGGCTCAGCGCTTACTGCCTAATTGTAAATGACGAAGAGCCAACAGAAACCAGTTTTTTCCATTGCACCATCTGTTGCGTTCTCCGACCTGTTGCTACACGGCGTAGGTAAGCAGAAGATGGGACCGACCCATGTCAGCATTTTTTCGCTCACGGCCTGCACCGGTGAAGAGAAATTGTGCAACTCCAAGATGTGGCTCCCAACAGTTCGCTGCAGGAACGGTGAAACAAGACAAATGATCAGCAATAATCCAGTTGTCTAATGAATGCCAGAGTGGCACATGCGTTCAGATTATGTCAACGCGTAACTGCCTTGTCAAACCCTGTAGACTCTTCTCGTGTTGAGCTCATACAGCTGAATCCCTTCACAAAAAGAACTCATGTAAACGACATCCAGTGATATTCTGTTCAGAACCTCTACACATCATGCTACGCAGTCTACAACTGCATTATCACCATTGACCAGTGTCTGTGTTTCCGTAAAGAGTCGTTTGCCTAGTTGACTGTCTGCGAGGCCCTGCTTTTTCACTTTTTTGATCAGTTCATACACTGTGATGTATGCGGTTATGTACCGAAGAAATGATTTAATTTTGGTTCAGCGGTTCTCCCAACCTGAAGTTGTAGTGAGGTTTGGATTTGTTTTGTACAGCACGAAATGCTAGCTTGCTTGACGGGCAAGACGCGTTTGTGAGGGCGCACAACCCCGACTAGGACGGTTGCTCTTAATTGCAGCGCATGAAGACTGAACGCGAAAGTGGCGGCACACGCTGATTCAAGCATAACCACGATTCGGGCGAAAATGGTGTGCTACATGCAGCAGTTACGAGCAGGATGAGATGATGTATTTAAGCTAGATATATTCCTCTTGAGAGCGAAATGATACAGACTCAAGCACCCACCCGAGGGGCTCTCTAAGTAATACGTTCACTGTGATGTGATTTGCTTGGTTACCTTGCGAATGAAGTTAAATCAAAATCCGCTGGCATTCTGGCGTTAAAGTGTATGGCTAGATTCTTTTTTTGGATCGTGCTTGGTATCGCCTCCCTGAGCACCGGTACCCACATTTGTTTACGTCCTCTGTGTCGCATCATGAAGATGCCATTTCACCTGCACAGAGTCGGCATCTGCCTTTTCAGGATCAACTGTATGATGTCCCTGCTCCTCCGGTCAGTGGTGGATCCTATTTCTACCTGACCAAAAGCAAAAACTGCGCCTCTGTATTTAGGACCTGAAACGTTAGCTCGGGTGTTGACAGACGGTGTCCCCCTTCGTTCTACAATGCAGGTGGACTCTTTTTCGCACGGCGAGCTGCCGTTGACCAACCCTACCACAGTGGTCAGGTTCTGTCGTGTTTGTGGCTAATACAAAAATTACGGGAAGATCCAGAACAACGGGTGGCTCGATGCAGAGGCGAAATGCAGTCTTATCCGTCAGTATAATCTATCAGTGCGCAGTCACTGCACCCGTGTCACCGCGTACAGTCTTCAAGAACACATGAAACGAAACAGTCATGATCAATATTAAGCGAGAAGTCATGGAATAACAATTTCTACGGCCAAATTGCCGACAGGTTCCGTAACATAACAAGGAAGCAATCTGTGCCCCTGTAAGTGAGTTCAACATGTAGTGCTTTGCACGTTCATCGGCGAAGCACACATTTTGTGATGACCACATCCCCCAATCCTCCATCGCTTTTTTAAAACTGGAAGGTAGGCGTAACAATCGCGAGACTAGAGAGACACGTTGTGCGTACGAAATATGTGTACTTATATCCCTTTTCCCCGCTGGCATATCAGACCAGCTCACTGCTGAGAAAAGCTTCCTTGTTTGAAGAAGTCATCGGGAAGATATAAGTTTGTTTCTTCCGTGACACACGGCGAAGGCAATGGATCGCCTGCAGTGCACGATCAGAATAGCTTTCAGTGACCCCACGAAGTATGCTGAGGCACGGATGATGATATAGCATTGCATCCTTCTGTGTACTGTTCAATTGCCCGTTACCTCATGTTGACGCAACGCTATACTAGGCTACGTTCCTTCAGCGTACCCATTGCACAGGTCTAATGTAGACGACTTGCTACTGTTCCGGTTTCATCGAGAGTAAAAGGGAAGAAGTGTACGCACAACCAGCTCCCGAAAGAAGTGACAGTTTGCCCATATATCAGTCGCCGCAAGGATGAGATTGTGTGTCCTGTCTATTCACTGATCGCAGCTACGCAGCAGCCCGCTGCGGCCTCAGGTCGAGTGGCTCTTTTCATGCGTGCTTACGACCTGTATTTTAGAGCAGGTTGTACGGCGTGGCTGTCAATGTCGACTTCCGTCAGGTGTAGAGTAGTGAACTCGAAAACGCTAACGGATGCTATCACTTTAGTCTACTGCTCCAAAGTACGGGACATCTGCAGATTGGTAAGCGGCACCAAGGTAAACTTTGTGCTCACCTTCTTCGCCTTGAGACATCGGTCCGAGCGAGATATAATGGAAACCATCCGTGTCCTTTTAGTAGAAAGCGTTTACTCCGTGAACAACGCCGAGATCTCTTCAGCGTAGGCAGCCAAGGTAGCCTCAGCGACTCGGCAGCCACCTTCCTGATTGTATCCGTCTGAATCATTTTCGGTTCGCTGGAGTCCATCGAGAGCTTTGCGGTGTTGTCACACGGAAAAACTTGGAGTGGTTCGTACCCCTGGCAAACACACGTCCTTCCACGGGACTATGGTGTCCGTAGACACAACCACATGGCTAATCCCATGACACTTCGCAAGATATCCACGCTGTCGCATCTCAAAAAAACAATTAAGGACTCACATTCTTTGACTCATAAGTGCAACAAAGCTGCTGCAGCTATTGCACAAAGGGCGACAACGAATGGGTGGAGACGTCCAGAATAACCAATGAACGTCTTTTCACCTGAGAAAATACACACCTGAGTTTTCAGATTTTGGAGATAGCTCAGAGAAGGTCGCGCTGTGACGTCCCTCAGCAAGGTATGTTCCTCCAGTCCAGTACCGTGTCGATGTGAAGACGACTATTGCCACTTCGTTTACCCCAAAAACAGCATTCGCCATCGTCAAGTGGCGGTCACGACAATGAGCATTCAAACTCGTCTGCTATAGCTTGCGCGCCGTCTTGCCTAATTGAGACGCCACCTTCCTGGACGGCAGGTGCCTTCGCGCGAGTCGACAAAAACTCGTAACAATCTGCCGACTCTACCATTCCCCTGCAACAGGAAGTGATGCTTTAGTAGCTGCCCTTCAGTCACCGAAAGGCGAATTTCTATTGGCGAATCAACAATAACGCACGAAATGTTCATCATCAGTAAGTACGCGCTCGGGGCTTGCATCGTGATATCGAACACAAACACAAGTTGTATAAAAGGTTGTCGACACTAAGATATTGCATTTGAGGACGAATTTCAGGAAAGCGTGTCTGCACAGAAAAAACATTTATCAGTAATGTTTCGTCAGCACGTCACAGCGTGTGTCCTCACAAAGGCTGTGGTTGTGTGTGATAACGGACTGACACCAAATCGTCTTACAATCTTCCATGTCAATTGGAAAATGCGCGTTCGACCCATTTCCGGAACAAAACTAGCGGGAGGCTATTTGGTCTTTTATCCTGAAAACGTGATAATTAGTCCTGCGAGGCCCCCTGCCTCCAAAAGGATGTCTTACGAAGTGCTGGCATGTGCGGCTGTTTCACCCAACGCGTGACAATCCAAACAACAGCCCACTGACCTTTTGACCCACAGTTGCATATTCACTACCATCTAGTAACCAAACTCGATACTTTTTCAGCTTTGGCACTCGCCAAAAGGGCTCCAGCAAGCTCATGCACGCTTAACTGTGCCCAGCTGGTTCCATTGTAGAGATTAGCTTCGGGAATAGTGGGATGATCAAAGGCACTCGCAAATGAAGAGTGATGTATGCCACATATTCAGCCCGCTACGTGAGACCAACCTGGTTCGGAAGTGACACACCTGTCAAAGCGCCCCCGTTCTCTCTCAGAGCGATTAACCGTCCGCACCACGTACCGCTAGAAGCTGTGTTTCGGCGTCGACAGCGTGGAATATTTAGAAATGTACAGAGTATGCTGCCCATAAATCTCTTGAGCGCTCTAAGTGTACACCTGATCGTTCTGCCATGTTCGCACCATTATGTTAGGAACAACACAAAACCTCTGAGTACTTCTATTATACAAGAGTCGTGTTTCTTCCGCTCAGCGTTCTTGTGGAGGCATCGTAGATCCAGTCAGCTGTCTACTAGTGTTCGTCCTTCTCGTAGCCATAGTCACACATACGCATGTGGTTTCCGGTGGAGTCTGTAATTTAATTCGAAGCAACGTGACGGGCGATGTGGACAAGGCTCGAAGCAGTCTTCATCTGAATGGCGGCACCACATTCGTCAACGACTCCCGTCTTAATAACCGATACGGCACTCTCACAGTGCCCAAGTAGCCACAGCAAGACCAAGCAAAATGAGCCTGATACGGTTGACCCTTGAGCGGTGAAGCTGCGATTGATTTGAAACTCCGAATCAGGAAGACGGTACGACGACAGGCAGAATCACAACACTGTTTTCCAGTGAACAGCTCCAGCACTATCTCTCGCAAAATCGTCTTGGAGCAAAAAAATCCGGAACCGCTCTTGTGTGTGGGAGGACCACAAGAAGCCAGGAGGGGTTCTGAGTACAGACGGTGTGCCTCTCTCCACAGCAACAATCTTGCCTGAGGTAAACTCCATATTCCCCACACATGACGAATAGGTGGCGCTCCGTACATCCAATGGTTTCCTGAGTTTTTGCCTCTCTCTCTCTCGGGCTCTCATATGCGTGTATGCATGTGTACAATAGCGATGCATCGCCTGAACAACGGGGCAGCCCGTGCTGTGATTACGACCCAGACAAGTACCGTTCAACATTGATTTGTGCTGCCCCTCACTTGCCGCAATCCATTTTATATGTGACAATTCTGAGTACCTGCTGACAAGGCACTGTCGTGTTTGCTGAGACACGACGTAGCCTGTGTGCGTTCCGTATCCTGAGTCCCCTCCGCCTAAACTGACAAGGGCTGTTGGTGCACCCCGACGCATCATATCCGTTCCTCACAACTCTGAATTTTTTTTTGTGAGGCTGCTACACTCTTCAGCGGTTTGAGACATTCCTCGCTACTCAGCGGCGAGACAGGAGGAACCAAATACACATGTCTTAGGCGCTGGCACAGTGACCGGTGATACATCTCGTGATGGCCACGTTTTTGCGCGTGTTTAGGACAGCCATGCAATTCTAGTTGAAAAAACTCCAATTCACTATCGGAACCTCTTCGTACTGTAGTCCCGTCACTTACTTTTTGAGAGTTGATTGCCCATGTGGTTCTCGAAGTACTGTTTGGGCACATAATTCTTTACCATTCCCAGTACCAGATCCACGTTTCAGGTGTGGCATTGAGCACGGGCCTTCTGGAACTATAGTTTCATGCCAGGCGAAGAACGAGTGCCGATTTCTACTCCCCAAATGTTCAGTCTCTCATCGGTGGACCGCTGAGTTTGTCCCAATATGCAAGCTTCCGTTGTTGGCACCTGGGCTGACCATCAGCTGAATAAATAGTGCTACAAACGACGGCAGCACCGTTTCAGCGTATTCACTTTCTCTGTGCGCCCGCTGAATGTGGGTAGACATTGATACGAAGCGGCACGTGCTCAGGTATGCGGTGAAATGTGCGCTCGTAAAGACACATGACAAATGTCCACGCGCTCTTGACCGGCTCTGTAGAAGGCGCTATGGAGAACTAGTTCTTGATCCTGTAGGCAAGCCCTATTTTTCCAATTTATTCCAGTGGCAGAAACGTACTTCCTGTTCATTGAGGTCGCATGACAACGTAAACATGGGATAGTGGAATCTGCGAATCTCTCACGCGCTTCATGGATTCTATGTACGAGAACAGAAAACCGACCAAGCCGGAAAAATATTCATAAATCAATTGAATTCTGCGTCATGGCGCACTATTTATTATCTACGCCAACACACCGAGTGGAACATTTTTCCAAGCATTCAAACCGGTACCGTCGACATGAACAAGATGAGGTAGCCGCATCGCAAAACGAGATTGCAGCCGCTCTCTTTCCTCACATCGTACTAAGCAAATACTGTCTCGTTACAACTGATCCGCGATCGCGAACTGTGTATGTCTGGATATAACTTCAGTTATGAGATAAAAGCTGTCAAAGGAGGTAACCTGCGCGACCACCAAAGAACAAAATCATCGAAACCGAGCTGGCAGGAAAGAAGCGAATCAAACAAGCGTTCTTTTAAAGTTGCAATAGTAACGATGTGAAAATCCGCAAGTTTCAGGCGATCTCTGTAAGCTCTCCAGTGCATTACGTGCTGATGTCGGACCTGGGCCAGTTACGTAGTATATTTACAGGAGAGTTCTAACGCATCGATGTGTCTCACTAATATAAATACTATTTGCCTATCTCTTTGAGTAGTGGAAAAGATACGAAGGCTGTGATGGCGACGTTTAAGCCTTCCGCCTCCATGAACTCCCATCTTCTCCACCAGAGCTGGTAGAAAAAAGCCACCTTCACCTTAAGTAAGAAGACCGGTTTGTCACATACCAACACCATCACCTGAAGTGGCTACAAACGCGCAACTCAGTTGTCAATAGGCCACAGGCGGAATAATTGATACATGCATGTTTCGAACTGACCGTGACTATTTAAGAGGGGCACCTTGGTACAACGCGCGAATTCGAGCCTTACGCGGCAGCCACCACGGCCGCAGTAGCATTGTATTGAGTGCGTGTGGATGTTACATGTACGTGCGACGATGACGGGGGCGCAGGAGAGCAACGCTCGACCGTGGTAGATAAAACAAAGCACCATTCGTCGATTTCCAACAGAGGTCAGCAGTGACGTTATGCCTGAAGTTACGTGTGTATTGCTTTGATCCAAACGTACCGTCACGCCATCCTGAAGCGAAGGCCCACTATATAAGACGACAATGACGTTCCAGCGAATCCGTTAGTCAAACAGAGCTTTTTTTCTGAGACTGTATTGCGTATCTGTGCATTTAGTCAGGTGAAGTATTGGCCACGGACTCAAATTCTGTGCGAGGTGCTTTCGCATCCAAGGGCATCACACGCGAGCTCCGGCTGCTTCAGCCGACGATGGACACATATCTCAGAATACGCAGACCCGGAGAGATGGATAGATGCTTAGAGTTGTGCATCCTCTATTCCTCTACGCGAGTCCACTACAAACGGCTACCCTACAGGATGGCATTCTTTGAAACCTCCAGTGTTCCCCGCTTGCTGCGGAGCTAAGCCATTGCCATCACCGAAAATTTTATTAGGACAACGGCTCCACCTAACGCATTACCTGCGATGAGGCAACACAACACTACCATCCACCGCCACTGTATCGCATCCCAAAACAGCAACCCACTTCAGAGACGCCTTGAAACACAAAAACGACCTGCAGACCCTAGCAGGGAACCACAACGATCCGCGCCTTATGCGGAAGCTAACAACCACTTTCCGATGATGCTCTGATACTAATCTCTCGGTCGTTCTCAAATCAGAGGAGACATCATCTCCTCGCGCACGGAAGTGCCTGACCAGCCGTGTTCATCTTTCTCTCCCACTCCACTCTCCCCAACATTCTCCCACGGCACCCGTCGGCTCTCGCTCAACCGCATGTACATCTCCACGCAGCAGAAGAAATCCAACGGGAATCAAAAGCGGCCCTCACTTCCTGCATCTGACCACAACCGATTCCGACGATGCTCTGATACTAATCTCTCGGTCGTTCTCAAATCAGAGGAGACATCATCTCCTCGCGCACGGAAGTGCCTGACCAGCCGTGTTCATCTTTCTCTCCCACTCCACTCTCCCCAACATTCTCCCACGGCACCCGTCGGCCCTCGCTCAACCGCATGTACATCTCCACGCAGCAGAAGAAATCCAACGGGAATCAAAAGCGGCCCTCACTTCCTGCATCTGACCACAACCGATTCCGACGATGCTCTGATACTAATCTCTCGGTCGTTCTCAAATCAGAGGAGACATCATGCCCTCGCGCACGGAAGTGCCTGACCAGCCGTGTTCATCTTTCTCTCCCACTCCACTCTCCCCAACATTCTCCCACGGCACCCGTCGGCTCTCGCTCAACCGCATGTACATCTCCACGCAGCAGAAGAAATCCAACGGGAATCAAAAGCGGCCCTCACTTCCTGCATCTGACCACAACCGATTCCGACGATGCTCTGATACTAATATCTCGGTCGTTCTCAAATCAGAGGAGACATCATGCCCTCGCGCACGGAAGTGCCTGACCAGCCGTGTTCATCTTTCTCTCCCACTCCACTCTCCCCAACATTCTCCCACGGCACCCGTCGGCTCTCGCTCAACCGCATGTACATCTCCACGCAGCAGAAGAAATCCAACGGGAATCAAAAGCGGCCCTCACTTCCTGCATCTGACCACAACCGATTCCGACGATGCTCTGATACTAATCTCTCGGTCGTTCTCAAATCAGAGGAGACATCATCTCCTCGCGCACGGAAGTGCCTGACCAGCCGTGTTCATCTTTCTCTCCCACTCCACTCTCCCCAACATTCTCCCACGGCACCCGTCGGCTCTCGCTCAACCGCATGTACATCTCCACGCAGCAGAAGAAATCCAACGGGAATCAAAAGCGGCCCTCACTTCCTGCATCTGACCACAACCGATTCCGACGATGCTCTGATACTAATCTCTCGGTCGTCTAACCAGACTTGATATCATACACTCGCCCGAGGAACTACTCGACCAGCCATATTCGCCTACGTTCCTACTCCACGCGTACTGACACTCTGACACACACCCTTCCGGTGTCGTTCACCCGCATCCATTCGTTCACATAACATACAGAACCAAATGCAAAACAAAAGCAGTCCTCCCGTCATGTAGCTGTCCACAACCACATTCCAATTGTGTTCGTACATAGAGCGCACCGCAGATCACAAGTCCGATGTCACATTATGCCCCTGAGTACAGAAGTTGCCGACCATCCACAATCAACTACAATTTGTACTTCACTCTCCTCGACACTCTGATGGAGCATCCATTCGCCTCTCGATCAACCACATATGGTCCTTCCTACAACACGCAAAACCAAGAGGACGGTAAAAAGGGGCCTCAGCTCCTGTGGCAGCTCACAACAACATTCCAGTGATGTTCTGACATGGAGCCCACGGCAGTTCTCGAATCAGGTGATACCATGACCCCCCTCTTATGGACGTCCCCGATCAACCAAGTATACCTACCGTTCCTACTCCAATCTCACCGACACTCCTACGGCTCTCGCTCACCCGCATCCGCTCAGTCACACAACAGAAAAATCGTAATGATATAAAAAGTCGAACCGTACTTCCTGAGTCTCCACAACCACGTTTCAACGTTTCCGCATGAAGCTCATGACAGCCCACTAGCCAGCTCGCACACTGTTTCCCCGCGCGTTGACCCATGAGCAAAACACAGGCAGCCCTCACCTCACCTGTGTTTTTCTGCGGCTAAGTTGTAATGATGTTATCGTGTCGAGTTCATGACAGTCGACAAGCCAGCTCTCACATTATGCCCCCGCACACTGACGTATCCGACCGTACACGTTCGCCACCCTCTCCTACCCCACTAGGACAGGCATGCTGACGCAGTTCCCCTCCGGCTGTCGCTCCACGAACTGGCCATTCCCACAACAGGCAACTCTAATGGACAACAAACGCGAGCCTCACCTCCTGTGGCCATCCACAGCCATATTCCAAAAATGTTCTGAGATTGATTCCATCGCAGTCCAAAACCAGATGTCACATCATGATGGCCCGTGCTGAGGTACCCGCAGAAACACATGCACTTACCATTGCTACTCCCCTCTCACAATTGGAAACTTCACGGTTCTGGACGTGCACAGCTGAGACCATCCGAGAAGGGTTTTTAGAAGAGTTGACCCGGGAACCAACGTCAGCTGGGTGCTGCTCTGTGACATAGTAGCGACGCAGTGCAGGTATTGCCTCACATCACACCTCGATGAGGGTTCTATCACCATGGAGTGCCCCCTACGCTGATTTCTCGGAAGCATCCCGAGAGTTGAATCGAGATACTGGGAGTAGCGCGGACGCGGGCGAGAGAAGCATGCATACGTATGCATTATCCTTTTCCGGTGTTGTCAACGCTCGGCGAGTCCCAGAAGAGAACCGAACGCACTTGCAGGGACTGGAAAACCAAAAAGACGATCTCGTGCATCCCAAAATCTAGGTCCGTTTTTCTCTGGCGATGCACCTGCACACTCAATGAAGGCTTGAACGAGAACAAACGGCGAGCTTTGCAACGCGACGCAACGCAAGAGCATTGTTAGGGGGCATCGGATTGAGGAGTACGGTCGTAGTGGACTGACGACCCTAAACTTGAGCCAGTTGTCACCCTCTCTGAAGCAAACGCGAGAGAAGCTGTCGTCCTTGTTCGTATTAGCACATTCACATATCGATGGATGCCAGTAGAACAACCGTAGTCACTGTGCTGACGCTACCGCACAGATACAGTTAGTTAGGAATCCGTGAATCCGTGCAGATTTATTGGTCACTCTTGGGGCAGACCGACGGACCAGGAACTAGTGATGCCATGGCTCAGCCGCACGGAGATACATTTACATTCTGCCTCCGCAGCCGTCCTCCCCGTTGTTTCAATCGCACGCGGTTCATGCGCAAGATTGTTCTGTGCTCCTTCCTGAGTTTGAGGCATGCTACCAATGATAAGCCAACTGAGTGTGAATCCGGCTGCTCGTTTCATATGCGGATTTCCACGATTAACGCGGTTCTCCCACTTGTGTGCGGGGCTCTGTATTTCAGGCTGTACCTTAACAAATTTAACTTCAACCATTATTTGGTCACAGGCACGCCCTATTCTTTTTGCCTCATGCTTGTCCCGTGACACACCTCGATAGAAAAATATTCAGGCAACGACAAAGTGGAACGTTGAAACGAGTTACCACAGCTCCGAGATAACCGGTAGTTAAGCGCTTACAGGCTGCAAAAGAAAACACCCAGAACACATCCTAACGACTGCCAGTGAAACAAGGATTCGAGTGCAGACTCTTACCTGGACTGCAAGACCATCGCTTCAACTGTGGGAAGTCATCAGACACTGCATACCGCTCCCCCAGCAGCCTGTAGCCACCGAAACACAACACCGTTCATGGAAAACTGTACAGGCGACTGTCGAATTCTGAACGTGCTTCCATGTACGCAGGCACGCATAACCGCCCTCTAGGTCGTGCTACGTTGTATTTGAGCCCCGTATCACGTCCGCTCTTGAGTTGGCAACGCTTACAAACCAAATTCAGTTTCTCGTGGTCCTCCGTTATCCCCGGGGGGCTTCCCTTGAACGTGCCAGCATAGATCGCCTACAAACAGATGAAATGAGATACTACGTGAAGTGGACGCCTGAAATGTATCTTAACATCGCGATGAAATTGCCCTTTGAGAAGATGACCGGAGGTACTTTCCATATGAGATGTGTTTCTCTCCAAATCCTTTCACCCTCACAACTAATCACCACATCCTCATGACTAACGCCGATTTTCGCTGCGTATCTCTCCGAAATCTGGCAAACTTCCGTGGTGTATCATAGGTAGAATGCTGTATTGCACTTACCTGAGCCTATGGAATGCGAAGATTCACCTGATTTAGTCGCTGTTTACAGAGAAGAAAGTTCCTCTCTTATGACGCAATCCAAATGCTTCGATACAGACACCGTAGCGATTGAGCCATCTGCGTGCGCTCGCGATCGGCAATTCTCGACGTAACGCCAAGCGTGAAGTGGACCACAACATTCACCAAGAGCTAGGCTCAGTCCTCCACTGTGGTGACGCGCTGCATCGTCACTCTGTCAGCAGTTCCTTCTCTACGGGGACAGCAGTCTCACGCAACGTCGTGACGCATGATGGCATACCATCGGGGCAACACACAACGCTGGATGGCGCTGACGCTTGGAAGCCCGACTCCTTCCGCTACTTGTAGCCCACGTGACTCATCTCAGTGTGTTTCTTGCGATGTTCGACGATTCTTCTGAGGAACCCTCTCATCAGCCTCATCATCAGGTACAGATTCCATCATGCACACGAAATCTGGCCAAAATACTCACTATCCTAGGCTGCGCAAAATAAAACGGACGTTTTTGCGCATTCCCTCTCACGCATTGTTTAATCCCCGGTATAATCATTGAACAGCATCGTCCAACAACACCCAAGAGTCTCTTCAATGCATAACATATGTCAACTCTGCACAACTAAGTGCACGGCTCCTACTGCGCTTTTTCCAGCTGCGTGCACCGCCAACACCATAGTAGTCAG
The DNA here is from genome assembly GCF_000006565.2 of Toxoplasma gondii ME49. Classification (NCBI taxonomy): domain Eukaryota; phylum Apicomplexa; class Conoidasida; order Eucoccidiorida; family Sarcocystidae; genus Toxoplasma; species Toxoplasma gondii. The sequence goes on from NC_031478.1 coordinate 69,292, forward strand.
TCAGCGGCATTTCTCAGAAGTCAGCCGCACCTCACCGACGAGCGAAAACCGCCCAGCCGTACCGTTGCATGTTCATCAAAGCACCGTGCTGTATCCTCAGAATCCGACGGTTTTTGGGGAGACCTTCACAAGGCTCAACCGATGTAAGGAGATGCACAGTTAATTGGAATCGACGCCATCATCCCCATTATCAGGTTTGTTTGGTGTACATCTCAGAGATGTGCATGTAATCCTTACCGTCCGTGCAATACAGTAATCTGGAAAAGATTTATGACTTGTCCCGACGCTCTTGCTCAAGACGCTGGCGCATTTGCTTGTGGTCACCCGAGTCGTGCTGTGCCGTGAGACGAATGAACCAGTACTATGGACCACAAACATAGCGTTGAGGCTACTCCCAGGATATATCAACATACAAATGGGAACCCCCCTGCGAATCAAACGACTGGCGCACGATGCTCGAAGACGTATCTGGCACGGCATGCTCGCCGGATAGTCGAAGCGAAGTGCGTTACCTTCTTAGGATGTGTTTGCACTTAGAGGCTGATCGGCTACTGACACTGTACCACAGCCTTGAATACCTGCCGTGGATCTTTCTTTCTAAACAGCCTCGCCTTCGTCGTGTACTTTTATTTAGGCCGTAGAAGGCTACAGTGATCGACCTTTCCTCATCTGCCGCTTACTGTAATCAGGTACTGCAGTACGGAGCGCGACAGTATCCTCGAATAGCACAGTAATCGGTAACTCATGTAGTTGCCTACACTGGATAAGCAGAGTTGATACTATGTAGACAGCACACTCGAATGCTGTGCAAATGCCCTGTTCGATGATCGCATACCCCAAACGAAGAGATACCTGTACGAGCTGCACCGGACAAACGTTCTCTCCTGATCCACGCTGCACGGACGAAATGTAAACGGCGTACGAGAAACTCTCGTCCTTGTGAGAAACGAACGCGACTGTGTGGACTTGAAAGTCTCTGCAGAAATCTAATTATAGTTCCTGTAACTCTGCGTTGCCTTCAGCCATCCGTTTGTCGATGAACCATGCGCTCACGTAGATTCTCCGATTTCTTATGCGAACTCACCAGCGTAATTCCAAGGGCAATCGTTGCTAGTCCAGCAACTACCTGCACGTCCCAGAACAGCACAGCCAGCGCATGTTTTGGTAGCGCGCATTCTACTGGCATTTTTGTGGCGCATCACTCCAAGAGACGGAAACCATGCGAGGATTCCTTTTTGTCGTAGACGCGCATGTTGGTCTCAACATCCACCAGTGGGATCACTTACGTATGAGTCAACACATGAGGCGAGGTGTATCTTCTCCGCTTACCGGCAGGTGTCCACCAAAGCTATGGGAAAATGACACTGCTAATTCCCCAGCACAGATCTTCGCTCGTCATCGCGAAGCTACTTGAACGGGCATGTTCGTATTCCGTGTATACGAAGAGAAAAGTAAGCTCATCGCACTACAAAGAATCTGGCATTTTTGTGGCAGTGCTCACGAGCTTCCACTGTTCAGACACAGAGGATCCGAACACGAAGGGCATTCAGACACTTCCTCGAGGAGACTGGCAGCAGGTATGCAGAGCATCACGAAACCCTGTGTAGCTAAATAGCGAGCAAAGGTACGAGACGCCTGGCGAATAACCGTTGTTTGCGCATGTGTGCACTGTCGCGCACATCAACCAGAAAACGTAGATGCACACGCAAACAGCTAAACTAGCGCAGGTGTCATACATTTCTACAGGTGATTGTGTGTGGTCAAATCGCAACCAAAGAACTGGATCCACGTGGGCTGAAGCCTCTGAAGTTTCAGGTTGTCTTTGTATGAGCGATCTGGTTCTCATACAACACGAATGCTGCGGGGTCAGTTAATGCCACCCGCATCACCAGAATATGGTAATTTCTTATTGGGGTACGTTGTTGTGTCTCAGTTCATGATAAAATCAGTGGTCTACACGCATATGAGAAAAGATGGCCTCTCCGCAAGGGCACTTCATTTTTCATCTCACGGCCGGGTACCTTGGTAAACCCTCTTCTCGCGTTTCACTATGGGGCGACGCCTTCTTGTTGTAGCGCACATGAACCCCAAATCTCTCTGTCTTGAAATTGATGTTCTAATTTACTGAGCCTCAAGCTGTTGAACGATCTCATGTAATCCCGCAGACTCCTGTCACTCAGAGGTCTGACAAACTTGTCAAGTGCGAAGGGAACATTCTTCCAGCTCTCACTATCACTGGGTTAATTTTTTTGGTAGCCGGCAAACAAAGACGAAAGTCTATTTGTTCTGAGGAGGTTGTGAGACTAAACATCCAGCCCATCAGTCCCAGTAACTGGCATGCCCTTCGTGAAACTTACGGCACACCTCGTATGCTCATCTGCGCCGTAGCGTGTATGGGAGAGACCACCGCGGCACGTAGAGGAGGCGCTGCTCACGTCCGCATAAACCAGGCTACTTTTCCCGGTGATATGTCATAGACGACGACACCGAAGACTCACTACTCGACACACGGTCCAACTCAATTAACCGAGCAGACACTCTCCTCGGCGACGAAGCCACCGTGCGATATTGCATTGGATATAGACGTCATCAGTGACGCTCGACCCATTCTTCATTCCCTGAGCGGTCGGATATCTGGGCATAAAAAAGGGAGACGAGACCTCCGCAGGTGACAAAGACTGTGCAAAAAGCGGTTCTGTTGTCGGAAACCCAGTCCCCACGAGCGAACCGCACGAATCTCACCGACGCGTTAGAGACAAATCCGTAAGAGCAGCACAAGAAAAGCACACAGCAAGCTGCCGGTGCATGCCCCGAGAGTGCATGAATCACACCGTTCCTCAAACAGGAAGCACCGCTTCAAAACATCGTCGAGGCACAACAGTGTGGACATAGTCGCACCCCTCTAGTTTCCCAATCCACTTCTACATGGTAGTCGTTCTGTCTCGAACCAGCTCTCTGTGAGACATAAACAGCTGACGGAAAGTGGCAGGCAGCTAAATATCTCCCTATGGCATGCACAGTGGCTGAATCAGTTAGTGGCCCCTTAGATCGTCCAAACCTCTGCTGAGATACGATACGCTGGCCACTGCAGAAAGAGGACTCACGAGCAGTTTGATTGCTTTCTTCATTCCGAGAGCCTGAGGACTCTCACAACACAGGAACAGTGGAGTGATAGTTCATGCATAAGAAGGATGTAGCGACTTTGGTGGAGTTGCAGAGTATACGACAAAATGTGAACTACAGTCATGAATCGTAGCATGCCCCCCGCAGCAGCAACGTGTCGCTCGTTATCCCTGGCAGCGAGGATTCGGTTGCGTCCGACCCGTAACGCAGCTTGTCATGTACATTCTCGATTATCTGCAGGAATATAACCAGGACAAGGTGCGCAGCATTAAACTGAACGCTGATTCTCGTTGTTGGTGCCTGTTCAGTGAGTGGGGAAAAGAGTAACACTCAACTGAGCGAACATCTGAACATGTGGTTCTCATCCACTGTCCATATAATGGCTGCTGCGATCGAACTCGCTGGCATCGCACGGAAACATTGAAGGCCGCAGCGGAAGCCAAGCTGGTCACCCGAGTGTGCTAACGACGCTCCACGAGCCGATACCGCCTTGTCTCTCAGAAAGCTGCAACCAGCTTTCACGAAAAACTACTGCCAGAACAGATAAATGTCACTGTGATATGCAACTTTCAGGCCTGCGAATCATCGCAGATCCTAGCATTTTGGCCAGTTTACTTCTCAGTCAAAGTCCCTCGATCTAAACATATTGTTGGAGCATTGTCTCGTTCGGATGTGTCCTTTACAAACGCCACCATTTTAGATCCACACTCGAAATTCTGAATGCATACACAGATTCACTGTCCACACGCGGAAAAAGTCGCCAGAGACGTGTTTACGGTCTCTGATCGTGTCAAGGTTTTTCACGATGGCATCCTCCACTTAAGGGTCCGTGGTCTGAGTCAGCTGCCCACACGGACAAAATGTTAGCCTGCAGCCGAACCGTCCATGTCAATGCTGTCCCTACCAGGCACACTGATCCTAACGTCAAGAACTCTAGTGAAGAGTCCGCTTCGAGATGGAAAACGAGTGGTTTCTCCATGGGAGGGTGCCGTGAATCTATCTGGAACGAACCGTCGTATGCATCGTAGAAGTCTTCATATCGGACTACTCCAATATCGAAGGCGCCATCTCACATTGTGCTCTCAGAATCAAACAGTGGCGATTCCCACGCGCCAGTAACCGGCTAAATCTCTCTCGCCCCATACCACAAGAGGCAAAAGAACAAGTGGTCCTTCGGGACGGTGATTCCATAAAGCATCCTTCTGACTCTACAAACGCACTACTGCAAACCGCTTCGGCTCACCTGTGGTCTGGACAGAACGGATCCATTACGATGGGAACAGCACACATGAGGTGCGAGCCCTCATGAGTGTGAATGGGGCGTGTTGTCTGCCCAATATCCAGCCTCTGTGTTTTCAGCCGTCCATCATCACGCGTGGCACTCCGCATGCGCTCTACCCCGGAGAGACAATCTGGTATCAAACGACAGAAACGAAGTTCGGAATATCACAGCGACCAGGGTAAATGGCAGTCGTACGGGTTGCAATGCATCTGCAAATGTATGTGTAGAATTGTTGTTGCCAGACTGGCGTGGTAGTGTCGTTGGTAACTTACTGCACGGCTGAGTCGGCTGGCAGAGGAAAATCAAACACACGAAAAACGTTTGGTAGAAGAGTATCCAGAGCATTGGTAATTCTGAACCGCTGAATCATACTGCCGCAACGCCCTCATTGTGAAATCACTTCCGGTGAATTTTAAGGGGATTTCCGAGCGCTCCTGAGAAACGCATCTGAAGACTTACTTGGAGCTGGCGTAGTTGCTTTACGCGACTTTCTGCCCCAGCTGAGAAAGATGGCGACGAGGACGATAGAAAGTATAACGCTTGCAAGGCTGTAAAATTACACCCACATGAAACGAAAGCCAGAAAAAAGACGATGGGATCATTTACACAATATGGCAAACGGAGCTGTCCCCCTTGCGCGGTGTTCCGTCAGTAGTCGCGTGGCAACAATAATTCTTTTTGTGATAAACACTGCAAAGGCTGCCCCGTGCAACGAATTGGCGAAACGCATTGCAGCGCAGGCAACGGTTCATCGATTCAAGGATAGATATGGCTCCTTAAAACTTCGACAACGGGCGACAGATCCGACGCTTCAGCAGTACCAACTGCGTCATCTCTGGGGCACTCCGGGCTCGCGGGGAGTGTTTGGATAACGAGAGACACACACGTCCAGGAAGAGAACTTGCTGCAGACAAGGTGGTAATTTGAATGTGTTTCACATGCCCTTGGCAGCCACTTTTCCTCCTGCTTCGCTCGTAGACAAATTATTTGTTCAGGGCTGCGGCGCGAGCCGAGTATCTCGGACGTGCCTCTGTCTTCCACCCACTGCGTCTGCAACCTCCCATAGAATGGATCTCGGTGTCACACGGTGGAACAGAACAGGAACTGAGAATGATCCTCGAGCAATACGTCCCTGTGTATTCCGCAGCAATGAAATTTCACAAAATTGTTTTGCTTTGGTAAGTAACCAGAATGTTGGTTTGATTTCTGTGTGTTCTGTAGCAGCGGTTTGAGCAAGGTCTTTGTAGCACTGACTTCCCATTCATATGAAGGGAAACACGGTATGTCAAGCGGAGTGTTTCGTCGTAGAGCCATAGCCGATAGAACCGAACCACAATGGGGCGAGACGAATGCTCGACATCAGGATGGTCCTCTTCTCTCCCCAAGTAAGTGGAAAGACACGACGTCTTCTTCACTTTCTCATTGATGAGATATCTTGGTTGACCCCGTTCGTTTCAGTACAACATGGCGAATATTTACCGGGAAACCGACTGTCTTCCTTTTACATAGTCGATATGCTAGAGAAGTATTTCGCTCTGCCATAACTACCCAAGCAGACTTCAACCTCCGTTCAGGGAACCCTCGTTATCGAAGAAGACACGCCAAGAAATGCTTTCAGCTATTTTTCGGAATAACATCGTGGAGATTTCGGAAAACAGATAGTGAACGGTGAACGAGGCCACATGGCGCCTCCTCGAGGTAGACAGACTCTCTAATAATGAAATTCCAGGTAGTGCTCGAGTCTTATATAACTCGAGACGTTTTTCTTAATGCAGCCACGTCCACGCACCCGCCCAGCAGGGGTAGTTGTGGCGCCGATACGATTCAAGACTGCGTTTCAACTCACATTGTGAAGGCCACTATTGGACCTGCCCGTCCGGAGCGTTGGATCCTTGAAGTACGCGCGGTGACGCTCGAATTTGTGCTTAGTTCTTGAGATGATTCGACGGAAGATGACTCAATTGTAGCACCGCGGTCTAGTTCTGAAGCACTGCTGTCTGCTTCAGCAGCACCGCCGTCCCCTCCGACTGTTGTACCCTCTCGTGTGTCTGTCCAACTGTACGTACCACTCCAATCAGTATTCGTCTCAAGACCGAGAACGGAATCAACCAAGGTTGTACACATCCGACGTGTAGAACACTCGAAAGTAACGAATGGCACAAGAGCCGTCAGACATAAAGCAACTGAGAAAAGCAGTATACGCGGGTCATGACAGAAGAGCAGCCCACGTCTTGTCTTCAGTCGAGACGGGAGCTGGAAAGCGGTAGGGAACCCCGAATGTTTTTTCTCAATCGTGTTCACCATTCTTCTTTCACTGCTGGTAACACCCCGAGTTGAGACGACTTAATAGGATACCGGTTTTATCGTTTGCAGTGAACCTCAGCGGGACGATACCGGCACAACAACAATCACAAGTTCGCGCTTGGTCGCGAAAACCGTCTCAAATCGGGACGTCTATACGACTATCGGTAGAGACACAACGGAGACTACCCTGGGTCACCAGGGCAGTGTTCAACGTTATTCAATCCATGAACTACTTGACCTGCTTATTTATGCTTCTATAAAGCCGGTGTTGCGTTTTTAGGTGACTAATCCAAATATGTGTAATTTCCAGATGAACTGCTCCCTCCGCGGTGCATGCATCTCCATTGAGGTCAACAGAATGTGCGGGGAGCTTGCGCCGTCCGCGAAGCAGCTACGAATAATGATGTTGCAGCACGCACCACGCAGCGTCGGGCTCCTGCTGCGTGCTCATCCATTCGCGTACAAGACACGTGCCCTGTTTCCGCCAAAGACAAGAAAACGCAACTTAGTTCTCCTCCACCATAAAAACAGCTGAAGGACAAATGAGGCAATGGCCAGCAACGGTCTGCAGTCCGGCACAATAAGGCGGCAAAAAGTCCATTTGAACATCCGAAAAAAAGAAAGGTCCTTTATCTACCGCAGTCCAGTCTAGTCACATCGCCTCAAAGAGTAGTAGAGGCGTTTGTCATACCAAGGATGTGATTCATACAAAGGTAGCTTTTAATAGTGGGCCTCAACACTTAGATGTCCGCTTCCGCCGTGCGCATATCGCTACATTACTTGATTAAGTGGTTAGTGTCCAATGCAGGATCAGGCGAAATGCGGAACCAGGACCTCACTGCACTGAAACTGTACAGGAATACCGCACACACTAAACGCCAAAAACCCTAGACCCTGAAAAACCCCTAAAAGCCTAAAATCCCTAAGCTAACTCTAAACTCTAAGCCTTAAACTAACACTAAACCCTAAAGCCTTAAAGAAACCCTAGACCTTCAACCATAAAAAATTCCTTAACCCTAATAAGTCGTATAAAAGGTTCGGCCGTTAAGCCGTAAACAACTCTAAACCCTGGACAGAAGAACGCTGAAAGCCCCTGGAGGGGGAAATGTGAACCCCTAGGAAACAAGGCCTAAACCTAAAATTCCATTAACACTAAACCTAGAAGGCCGTGGTTTCTTCCCTAGGGAACTGTAAACAGTTCTAACAAATAACCGGATCCAGTCGAAGTGAATGTAGTACCTTTTCCAGCGGATGTGTTGATTCCTATCGAGGAACCACAGCTCCATCACTCACCCAGAGTGTGCTAGGAAAAGGAGATGCTACAAACTTGTCGAATGCCTCCGGTTCCTCCCCTAATGAAGAGGATGGTCCGCAATTTGAGCCTCGCAGAAGTTTGCCGTAAGAAGAGACCGGCTAACGTTGTTGTCTACTTTACCACAGCATCGACTTGCGACCAGCCATGAATCCTCTAAGCCCTAACCAGCTTCTGATCCTTTCTCCATCGATGTGTGGCAACATGTGAACAAGACTCCTGCTAATGTCAATATCGAGGTTTCTTAGCAACTCACGGGCGCTTCGTTGTGCCTCCACTGTGCCTTTTGTGGCTACCATGTCGACGCAGAGGTGTGAGTAAGCACTGCACAGACGGTGAGGCAAACCTCATCACAGTAAACACGCAAGGAAAATCACCAAGTCTTCCACATATGCTCCATTGTCTTTAACGTTAAACTGAAGGCGCGTGGAGTGTGCTACAGTCTGCATCTCATGACGACGCGGGTTCACGTTCGACAAGGAAAAACACTTGCAGGGAGGAGACACATGCCCCTGTGATGAAGCCGTCTTGAGGTTTTCGTCGGCCGATATCAGGACTTGACAGGTTTTCCCCCATATTGTTTCAATACGTTTGCGCTCTGTTTTGCCTGGTTACCGCAGTACTTGAGAACAAGACCACTATTGCCTAAAAATCAGACCACTCCTTTTCGTAACTCCATACACTCTTCCGTGGCGATAACAACGGTACCAACAAAATGAATCCTTTGTGCACAACACCCCTTATGACACATTCTTGTCTTTCCCCTGCTCTCCACGTCCCTAGATTCTTTTTCATTCTTCCCCATAGGATGCAAAAAACACATAGGCCTGCCCATGACAAAGGAACCAGGAGAGCATACTGTTACCATGCGTCTTCTCCTGCTGCAATCGAGCACTATACTTCACCACTTCATCATTGTTTTGGTTCTTTATCTGGCCACAAAACAATATATGGTAATCACTTTCATCTACAACACCGCGCAAACTTGACTCTGTTCCTCCTTTTGTCGTTCATCCTCTGCATTTTCCCAGGACGACGATGCACACGAAGGTGCTTCAGGAAAAGCTTTGTAAAGAAATCGGGACCACACAGTAAGAGCTGTGTCATGGTTGACGTTTTTGTCCTCGTGACCTTTCAGGTTGGAGTTAACTTCCCCTCTTGTCTCTTCGTTTCCACAGCCTCCAACTGTATGCCGTCCTCCTGTCGAATGTCTTTTTCTGCATCTGGGGCGCGGGCGACGCTGACGACACATTGATGACCCAGGAGGACAGACAGGACGCACCGCTCGAGATTGAGAAACCGAATGTCTCACTGCGAATGAAATCGCTAGTTTCTTTAACATTCTCTTTCTTCGTGGAGAAAAGCAGACAGACAACCGCCTCCTTCACCCGACCGACAGCACATGTTGAGAAACATGTATCTGAAGCCCACGAGGTCATGAAGTTAACATTCTCCTTCAGTCCTCCACCTTCTGCCGCCTCGTCTTGCCGTTCGGTTTCCGTGTCACACTCTTACAACATCGTAGATACGCTCAATGCTTTCTTTTCAAACTCGACTTTTCCCCCTGAAAACACAATCGCAGCAACGAAGAATGCCACAAAAGGAGTGGAGATGGTTTACCTACTTTTGAAACCAGTTCATCTGCTCCGGACTGTACTGCCATTTACCGTATTACTGCTGTTCTCAGGTATGTCGTCTTGCCCCCCGATACCTGCTGGAATAACCTCTTGACTGAACCAATCGCTCCTCATATTCATCAGGTCATCGCCGTCTAGCCGGGCATCCGATTCCTGCCGTACGTTTGGCGAAGCTAAAACTCGCAGCAAGCACAGGTACTAGGCACATCCGGGATATGCGACTTCAAACATAAGCCATTGTGTAAATGGATTATGAGAAATGAACAGTCCTCCAACCCTCTCTCCCCATCAATACTTGACAGTTCATCAAGCGTGCCCTGAATCTCCATCCTGTCAGCGTCAGCTGCAGCATCACTCCGACGTGGTCTGAACTCCTCTACCCTCTTCCCGGAGTAGCCTTAGAAAAGTCAGATACAACACAAACAAGTCACACAGATCTGAAATGGGGTCGAAAAGGGCAGGCGGCTGCAGCCAGCCGCGGCTGCTCACCCATCGCAGACGAGGGAACGACTCAATGGATAGAACGATAATTATATCAATGCATTACCAATTAAGGTGTGTAGCATTTCCTATACCCCTTAACATCACACACTTGATTTCAGCGTCGTACTCAGAAATAATCATAGCCAGCGTCGTTACCAACATCAGGTTCACAAGCCAAAGCAAGAGTTGCTCCTCAGACACAGCGTGGAATAGCTTCAGAGTGATACAGACGCTTGTAGCAGGGGAAGATGATGAGCAAGACTTCAGGTAAAATTGCAGCAAGACAAATCACCAGCCTTCACCTCTGTCCAAACCACAACCAAAAAATTTGTGAAGGAAAAGATGAGAGTCCAGATCAGCCAACGCGCACCTTTCGGCATTCGTCAACGTGAGCAGCTGCTTTTTCAGTGCAAATATGAACAACAAAGAAGCTCCTTCGTAACGCCAGTTCCCTCATCCTACTAACCGTTGCTGAATCGAGTTCTGTCCTTGCCTGCTCCACGAATCCCATGTGAACACCATCGTTCCACAACCCGCTTTCGCCACTTGATACTTCGTGCATCAAGGTAAACGCCACAAAAGCACAGCGCACCGGGCGCGCACCCTGCGTCGTTCCATGTCCCCGGATAAAGATGTGACGCCACACTCTTTCCCCCGCGCCATCGTCCCACCTACCTGGTTTTCCTCCTGTCGCCAACGCCCCCGTGCCCTCTCAAACACAATACACAAAACTGCTACCAGCCTCCGCCGACATCCCCCCACACACCGGCCGACACCCATCAGCTCCATACATGCTACAGCTCACATCGCAGCGAAACATGCCCCCAAACTCTCATGCACTGAATCCTGGACGCAGTCAGCTGTGGGAGCGGCATTTGTCATTCAGCGTTATCCATCGGCTGTTAGATCAAGCCAAACAAAGCCTAATCTACTAATGACACACCCAGCCATGATAAGCCTACGTGTCAGCGAGATTTATGGCCAGCCGTGAAACTCTCAAGCAACATCAGAAAGTGACGATCTGCATCCGTGCTACTGTCGACCAAGCAATGCCTACGGTGGGCCTTCAATATCCCTGCCTGTCACCTCAGTCGTTGTCCACGTGCGACTTCCACGCAGGAAACAACATTTACACCTGGGAGGTACGAGAGAATGCACACAAAGAGCAAATCAGTAGCATGCACCGTTCGCCGTTTCAGGATATGACTAACAGACACTGGTTGTGAACCATAAAACGCCTACTCACAACTGTTCGGTAGACAACTAGGTGAGACACACGGTACCAAGTTCCTGTCCATTCTCTGGTCAGCGCGTACAACCTTCTGGATAATTGCCAGGACGACAGGGTAACAAAGACACAAAGCACTCCCAACTGAAGTAAGGCCTTCGCTCATCCGGGATGTTAAGTCTGCGTATCGAGTTGAGTATGGTGCGCCAAAAACGTGGCGGATTCCCTGCAAACCGTCGTCTACGGGATATCCCTAGGCCTGCGACCGTTACCCGCAACATCTGCCGGACTGCCGCATTACCCCTGGCAGCTTCCTTGTCGCAAGCAGTTGCAGCAGGCATGAAACACTGGACATCCATTGGCAGCGGGTACGAAGCAAGCTGGAATGTATCACATTCTTCAGGAAGATGACCACTGTATGTTCTAAACAGATTTGTCTTTCCGCAGGAAAACACCGCGGATGCGATTGTCTGACTCAGTTCCGGATGGAGGGAAATGTAGGACTGTGATGCAGCAGAACGGTTTGAACCACACGTCCCCCTATGTGATTTCATACTAAGTAGCGCCGCATCCGTTTACTGACTTGCCTGCCTCCTTCGCAGTGACCATACCGCCGTCTACCGCCTGACGCTACAGTTGTTGCACCAATCCCCTGGAATGGCTCAATGCCAGCGTGCGCTTCCACGGGTTGCACGACCTTTTGCCAAGGAGGTGCACACATACTCGTGCCGGCTAACTCGTGCCAACTGCTGCGCCAGCTGTGACGCGCTAGGGGTATTGGCGCCACCCCTATTGTCGTTCTCGATAATAATGCTGGCCGCTACGTCTGCATTTCAAAACCGCACTCATTCATGGCAATGGCAACCCACTCTATGTCATGTCGTGTTCCACCGTGGATTCATGGCTTACTCTACTTGTTCGTGGAGGCGGGCAACAACAGTGGAATGTTGGGAGTGTCAATCGACACCGGCAGCATATGCTGTGAGGCGCGAAGACATGCCCTCGTTCAGTCTGACAATGTTATCGTCGAGCAAGATGCCCACGGATCCAGAACCACCTTCAAGAACGACAACGCCGCCGCGTCACAGACCGGTTTCTGTTGGGGGGCCAGCGCCAAACGTCACGTCTGTCGTCTGACCTTCTCCACCCTCACGTCGCCGCGTGACGATGCAGAAGTCGACTGTCGGGTGCACCCGGCAGTACGCTACTGTGCGTCCACACTGACACCTTTTCTACTAACAACACTGTGGCGATGCCAAGCTCTCATGCTATGTTGACTACACTGCACATAGCGTGCCTTGAACGCTCCAATGGTCACAACCAACGCGCAGATCGCCCCCGCAGCCACTTGTTTCACTGCTACGATTGGCCCCGTACTCCTCGCACATCTTGTGGATGGTTGGACTTTCTCCATCCCTCCCCACTACATTGATCACCACTGTGTAATGTTCCACCAGCTGTCGCCTACAACCTGTACCCAGTATCGGCAAATCCTTGGAGTGGCCGACAGGAATTAGCCCCACGCCTCTGACTAGGTTCTCCACCCGAGGGAGACGGCCGGGCACAATGGTCGCAGTGTATCATACACCGGAGTCATCTGCTCACCAGACAACTCACCTCGTGGAAACGCCCGCGACACGCGTCAGGTGCTTCCCCCTCTCGGTCGTCACGCAGGCGTATATGAAGATGTCTTGTAACCACAGTAAATCAATGCGTCTCGCCTCTGTCTCCTCTTCTGCGGTCCCGACTACATCCACGCGAATGCCAAAGCGGACAGGTTCGGGAGGAAGGCCCGAATCTGGTATCAGGACACGATGACGACGATACCAATCACCTCAAACCACTCTGTGACTCGACGGCACACCGACAGAGTCCAGACCGAAAATGCAAGGAGCCAGAGGGGAGACGTTCACGCGTGAGGCAAGGTCAAACCCGCGGTGGAGGGCATCATCAGTCATCTTAATTTCGTGTAAAACAACGTGGATGCGTTTGTCTGACTCAACGCCGGGTGGATACATGGTGAACTCCGACTGAAACAGCCGTTCGACTCCGTCGTGAATAAGCTTCCGTATCCTACTAGCGGATGAGACTTGTATGCAGAACCGTGTGTTTCCAGAAGAACAGTGGATAACTATACCCTCAATGTGCTTAACGTCGTGGTCTCGAACAACGCAACAAACATCGGATCCGCTAATCCATAACATTCGCGACCTCATCTTCTAGGTTCGACTCTCATACTCATTTTTACCCGACAAAAAACGATTCACACTGTGGCTAACGTTGCAACAGTGTGGCATCAGGATAACGATGACGAAGCGCATTGCAATCTGTTGCCATGCATACTCGTAAGTCCTAAAGGCCTAAAACGCTGTTCACACTAGCTGTGGATCATTCTACCTGCGACATTTTGTGGAAGGCGAGTGATGTATCGACATACACCGTTTTCCACGTTTCTTGGCAAAATATAAATGCTAGTGTCACAACGTGGGATTATGGTGATTACTGACTTGACCCAGTTGTTGAATAATGATGGGCAGCGTACAACCAAGTACCAGGTCACCCACCCGATGAGAAAGGGTGCGCAAATCCCATATGCGAGTATTAGGTGTTCCATAAAATTCACGGCTCAGTGAAACGGTCTGGCATTTGCGAAAGTCTCACAGATACACGAATCACAACGACGAGTGTTAACATTGAACAACGGAAAAACACGCCCAATAAAATTATACGTCACCCACAAAAGTTGACACTGTCCAGACGGTTTGCCGTGGTTGGCATGCAAAATGTTCTCTTTTACTGGTAGATGCTCGTCACCGTCGTACGACAATCACACGCACTTGTAAACCAAGCACTTGGGCTTTTTTTTTCATTTCCCTGCAACATGGTTGCTACAAGGAAATTGGTCCCAAAACAAAGATTTGCTTCTACATAACATCCTCCCACCTATCATAAGACCCGTTCTCCTGTCTTTGTCCTTCGTAACTTAGTTTCACGTTTTTCTTCAAAATGAACGGTAGGCATCGGCCCCTCGCTATGCGCAGTGACAGAGCATAGCATGAGCCTGCTTGGATTGTTATTTTTTCGACATTACGGCGCAAAGCATACTGCGCTCCACCTTCCTCTTCTATTTCGTAGCGTAAAGCTGTAAACGTGGACGATGCTGGAGATAACACATTGGATATATCCGGTGACACAGGAATATGCAAGGATCGACGTGTATCTTTTAGGTCGTCATTGGTGTGTTGCAAGTCACAAGACTATGCATAGTGGATCTACTCCTTTCACCGTTTCGACCCCAATTTCTTCTGGTTTTCCTACGCCAGACTTGCTTTTTCCGCGCCACAGTTGCATCAAGGCTGATAAAAACGAGATGCCCATAAAAATAATGGTACAGGTTGGAGGCATGGTTCCACAAGGAGAAACTACCTCACTTACCTAACTGACACAGCATCTTCTTCCCCCTTTAACTATGTGTTTTCCCTTTGACACAACTTGGCCAACAAGAACTTGTTTCATCCGACGGTAACGAGATGGTAATGAATATCTCCCTGGAGCAAAAGAGAAATTCGGATGAACGTTGTCACCCGCTTCTTCAACCTCTTCCTCTATGCCTCCTTGACATTTCCTTGACGTCGATGTTGATGCGTTTGAATTTTCTTCAGCATGTAGGGTCAAGTGCCTGACAACGCAACATCCGGGGCAAAGAAACGTGTCAAAAAGAGAGACGTTTTTGAAGACTGAGAACTCTCTGGCTCACACAGACGACACCTAAAACTTCGTTGTCACTAGCACTGAAACAAGTTGGTGAAGAAAATGATCCTTTCGCTCTTTGGTTCTTGAACGGAAAGTACTGATAGCCAATAGCGTCGGAGTTCGCGAAGACGTTCGTTTTTGCACTAACACCAAACCAGAAGAAGACAGTTCCACACTTTCGGCTACGAAAGAAGCTGTCCCTCAGGCAGATTCAGCGGACCGGAGACCCAGCGTATGGATCATGAGTTTCGTTATAATATCTATACTCGACATAAATTGATATTTTCTTGGGTGTTACCCACAATATGAAAACCACGTTTAGGTGTTTTGCCACGACGAATTCTTTCTTTGGTGTTGCGTGGTCGCTATGCCGACACTCTGTACCTGAGGCAACAAGGGCAATTGCCATCTACAGTGTCTGCGGGTTTTTAGCCCGTGTTCCCCCTACCCTTCATCTTCCCATCGTCTGACAACTTTGGCAAACACGTCGTTTTCTGTAGTTTCCAAAGTTTTCACGAGGATGTTCTAAGTTGTCGGTTTCTACGGTTGCTGGTCACACACACACACAAGTCACCTACATTTTTCAGCTGGGAATGCCGGACAAGAACACACAGTAAACATGTGATGGGACTAGCAACCCTCGGCGGCATCGCTAGGTGACGTAACACAGAGTCACTTGCCACACCACGTGTTAGTCACACCTTCGCAACAGGTTGGAGACGGATGAAGCGCGTCTCTGCATTTGCTCGTCTGTGATCCTGGACTTTCCACCAGTGTTCCGCTGTCTCTCCAACACATTTCACTGCAGCTTCTCCGGAGGAGAAACAAACCCTCGTCTTAGTACATCGTTCTGAAACTCCAGACAAGAGTTGTTCCACTTTTGTTTGAAGCAACGCGCTTTATATGTGACGGAAAAAAGTGTGACGGCTGGCACAGAATAGAGTAGCACGGTATTCGATGGCTCTTTTCATTCCACTAGAGCCGCGACCACAATCGTAACGAAAAGACGTATGCCTGGTTATCCACTACCGGCGTCCATCCCCTCTTTAAAGACGCTTCACCACGCAGTTGCCTGTTTTTAGTTCTGAACGAAGTGGTTTCTCATCACTCAAAGACACATGCGTAGGTTTCTTACCAATAACCATCACCCACTTTCACAGTAAATGCATGTCGTGCTTTGCCGACCCATCCATGCAAGAGAACACAACCTGACTCAAGCGGACAACAAACACACATGCTGCTGCATGTTGCCCCAGCTTGCGATTTCTCTGCTGTATATCCAACACGGTCGCTTCCTACATGCTCCTCCTGAAAAGCGACAATGAATCCGTCCAGCACATGTAGTGCAGTCAGCCGATGCTTACAATCAGACCACGAGTGTCTGCCGGTCGTAGAAGCGGCAACCTACAGACGTTTACATCTTCACTGCAGGCCTGTCCCGCTGCAGTCTGTCTGATGCTCGTTCAACGGAAAGCACAAGACAGTCTATCCACACAGTACACTGAGCCAAAGCTGCCCAGTGGACCTTTCGTCTGGTAACACCACGTCACCCTTCCCCGGGACCATGCTACTGGCCACAGTATATCCTGCATAACCAGAATGACTGGATCGACCAATAATTGGGGCGCGACTGAAGCATTCGTGTGTCTCCGTCTCTCCTATCGCCTGCTGACATATCCGTAACATTGACTCGATCCTTTGTCCTCTGTACCTGGTTACCACGATCTCAATTTGGACAGCCTGTCTCCACAGTCTGTCACGGAAAATTCGAACTCACGACTTGCGCGTCCTATCAGCCGGGATCATCCTCTGCCGGCCAGCAAGTTGATGGACCTACAGAAATCTGACGCTCTCCAGCCTTCTGGTCGTCGCCCATTCCAAGTCCCTGTGGTTCAGAGGGAATGAGCTCTAGTTTTCGCGGGTACAGCTACGTTACCGCGCTCATCTGACCTTCCCCGTTCCTCCCCTCTTTAGTTGGAATAATCCTGGACCTGTCGCACACGACGTTAAGCAAGTGATACATATAAGGTTTTCGGCCAGAGGTGACACATACCTTCGGACGCTCGCGACTGCTTGTCACAGGAAGGCGAGGAGAATCACAGGCGACGGCAATCTCGCACAAACATATCAGATATCAGTGGGGTGATTCAGTGTATGCATTACACCCAGGAAGAACAGCAGATCGACCTGAAAGCTATGTAACATGAGCAACGAAAACACTGAGAAAAGATAAAGTACCTGTGAAACCCATAAGCCTATTTCATCCTCGCGTAGGTAACAGCATGGAGCAAGGGAAGGGCGACAGAGAAGAAGAGCCGATCTGTGGAATCATAAAAAAGCATGGGATTGCGCAAGCCTGAAAGGATAAATACTTCCGGGACTCCTAAACGTCACAGTTTTACAGCCGGTAACGTTACGTCGATATAATGAACACTGGAAGCATTGAGATCGCCCCCGTATCTCTCGCAACCCATCCAGCATCACAAGCGATTTACCTCTGTGTCAAGACGACAAATAGTCTCTGGGCTATTGTTCAGACGTCGCTGCTAAGCGTCACCCGCAGCATTCGCCTGAGCAAACACGTTGCCCACCCAATGTAATCCTTGACACGAAATGCGTCCTGTCATTGCTTACTTTCCTGTCACAGTAGCATCACGTCCATTCCCCTGCCACTGTCAACGTATTCAAATATAATACAGAAAAGTCGAGAATGCCGACTGTCTGCGAGTCCAATGCATTCCGTCACGGAACACAATCGACCGCACGTCAACACTGCCATTCAATTGTTAGTAATAGTATACTGCAGCAGGGATCGGAGCTGCTAAACATCCACTGACGGTGTACATCAGATTTTCTACAGCACTGTTCCTACCTTCTTCATCTAGTCCATCTGTGACACAAGCAGCAACAATCAAACACCTGCACCGGGAGGTGGGTCTAGAGTCAGCCATACGCCGACCACACACATCACCCTGACCGCCGCCGGGCTGACTCGCCTTTGCTGACACTCGTGTCTCGGCAGGGCAACGTCTCACCGAATCGTTTGCACTCGACCCTCTGCCAAGCAGTGCACCATGAGACGTTATCGACTCCTTGCACCGTCCGGCGCCCCACGTGTCCACGCTGATCGCGTGACGCATCGCCGCTGTCACTAATACCAAAGAAGGATCCGATAAGAAACCGTCCCATAGACAAAAATTCACCTTCTCGCGGCGCCACACACCACAATTTGGGGCCCACAAAACAATGCGGCATATCGTGGTAATCTTTTATTGCCGACAGAAACGCCACCCCAAGGAAACATCGCTGGATACGGATCCAGCTCCAACTGCGTTCGGCTACGTCCAGAACCAAGCTACATACCCACTCCCACCCGTGACACCGGCTACATCCTACGCCACAGTCGACAAAGCACTTCATCTCACCACCTACACAAACAAATCGATCCCGGGCAACTTCTCAGCAGCGACCTCGTACCGTTCCACCACCCACCGATGACAACCCATCGAACGCCGAATACTGAGGCTGGCTGTACCGGCTTCGTGGCCACGATGATACGCTCATATACTCAGCAACACTATTAGTATTCTGTTGCAACACGACCGCCATCCGAGGAACAACAACACTGTCGGACGTGAATCCTTCTTCTTCACAACCGGACACCAGACCACGAATCGACATCATTCGCGCTCATCCAGTGCTACAGCCTATCGCATCTCATCGACTGCCGCTGGACAGCATAATCATTGGCTGGAAACGGTGCCCTCTCAACTCAGCAAATCGAACCTCGTCAACATAGCAGTCCATACACTCCCCATTTTGAGACCCACTACCGTAGGGGTCCTACATCTCGTCCTAGACAGTGACAAACAACAGGCGACCGTACAACCGAAATGACGTATCCGATCGCGTGATGTCTCGCAGTTCTCGAGTTCCACACTGTTTCCGGACTGGCTCACCCGACACAGAGCGTTATCAACGCATCGAAGTATCATATTCGCATCTACTCTGGAACAGTAGCATATGCTCTGTCCCACCGCCTCACCCCGCACCCGACACGATAACCAGAAGTCGACGAGCCGTTTCAAGCCGTCGCCTGCACACACACACACACCTGTTGCCCCCAGGCAACGCCTCAGAAGCGACCTCGTACCGTTCCACCACCCACCGATGACAACCCATCGAACGCCGAATACTGAGGCTGGCTGTACCGGCTTCGTGGCCACGATGATACGCTCATATACTCAGCAACACTATTAGTATTCTGTTGCAACACGACCGCCATCCGAGGAACAACAACACTGTCGGACGTGAATCCTTCTTCTTCACAACCGGACACCAGACCACGAATCGACATCATTCGCGCTCATCCAGTGCTACAGCCTATCGCATCTCATCGACTGCCGCTGGACAGCATAATCATTGGCTGGAAACGGTGCCCTCTCAACTCAGCAAATCGAACCTCGTCAACATAGCAGTCCATACACTCCCCATTTTGAGACCCACTACCGTAGGGGTCCTACATCGTCGTCCTAGACAGCGACAAACAACAGGCGACCGTACAACCGAAATGACGTATCCGATCGCGTGGTGTCTCGCAGTTCTCGAGTTCCACATTGTTTCCGGACTGGCTCACCCGACACAGAGCGTTATCAACGCATCGAAGTATCATATTCGTATCTACTCTGGAACAGTAGCATATGCTCTGTCCCACCGCCTCACCCCGCACCCGACACGATAACCAGAAGTCGACGAGCCGCTTCAAGCCGTCGCCTGCACACACACACACCTGTTGCCCCCAGGCAACGCCTCAGCCGCGGCCTCGTACCGTTCCACCACCCACCGATGACAACCCATCGAACGCCGAATAATGAGGCTGGCTGTACCGGCTTCGTGGCCACGATGATACGCTCATATACTCAGCAACACTATTAGTATTCTGTTGCAACACGACCGCCATCCGAGGAACAACAACACTGTCGGACGTGAATCCTTCTTCTTCACAACCGGACACCAGACCACGAATCGACATCATTCGCGCTCATCCAGTGCTACAGCCTATCGCATCTCATCGACTGCCGCTGGACAGCATAATCATTGGCTGGAAACGGTGCCCTCTCAACTCAGCAAATCGAACCTCGTCAACATAGCAGTCCATACACTCCCCATTTTGAGACCCACTACCGTAGTGGCCCTACAGGCTTCTAGCGAGCGACAAACAACAGGCGACCGTACAACCGAAATGACGTATCCGATCGCGTGGTGTCTCGCAGTTCTCGAGTTCCACATTGTTTCCGGACTGGCTCACCCGACACAGAGCGTTATCAACGCATCGAAGTATCATATTCGCATCTACTCTGGAACAGTAGCATATGCTCTGTCCCACCGCCTCACCCCGCACCCGACACGATAACCAGAAGTCGACGAGCCGCTTCAAGCCGTCGCCTGCACACACACACACCTGTTGCCCCCAGGCAACGCCTCAGCCGCGGCCTCGTACCGTTCCACCACCCACCGATGACAACCCATCGAACGCCGAATACTGAGGCTGGCTGTACCGGCTTCGTGGCCACGATGATACGCTCATATACTCAGCAACACTATTAGTATTCTGTTGCTACCCGACCGCCATCCGAGGAACAACAACACTGTCGGACGTGAATCCTTCTTCTTCACAACCGGACACCAGACCACGAATCGACATCATTCGCGCTCATCCAGTGCTACAGCCTATCGCATCTCATCGACTGCCGCTGAACAGCATAATCATTGGCTGGAAACGGTGCCCTCTCAACTCAGCAAATCGAACCTCGTCAACATAGCAGTCCATACACTCCCCATTTTGAGACCCACTACCGTAGGGGTCCTACGTCGTCGTCCTAGATAGCAACAAACAACAGGCGACCGTACAACCGAAATGACGTATCCGATCGCGTGGTGTCTCGCAGTTCTCGAGTTCCACACTGTTATCGGACTGGCTCACCCGACACAGAGCGTTATCAACGCATCGAAGTATCATATTCGCATCTACTCTGGAACAGTAGCATATGCTCTGTCCCACCGCCTCACCCCGCACCCGACACGATAACCAGAAGTCGACGAGCCGCTTCAAGCCGTCGCCTGCACACACACACACACCTGTTGCCCCAGGCAACGCCTCAGCCGCGGCCTCGTACCGTTCCACCACCCACCGATGACAACCCATCGAACGCCGAATACTGAGGCTGGCTGTACCGGCTTCGTGGCCACGATGATACGCTCATATACTCAGCAACACTATTAGTATTCTGTTGCAACACGACCGCCATCCGAGGAACAACAACACTGTCGGACGTGAATCCTTCTTCTTCACAACCGGACACCAGACCACGAATCGACATCATTCGCGCTCATCCAGTGCTACAGCCTATCGCATCTCATCGACTGCCGCTGGACAGCATAATCATTGGCTGGAAACGGTGCCCTCTCAACTCAGCAAATCGAACCTCGTCAACATAGCAGTCCATACACTCCCCATTTTGAGACCCACTACCGTAGGGGTCCTACATCGTCGTCCTAGACAGTGACAAACAACAGGCGACCGTACAACCGAAATGACGTATCCGATCGCGTGGTGTCTCGCAGTTCTCGAGTTCCACACTGTTATCGGACTGGCTCACCCGACACAGAGCGTTATCAACGCATCGAAGTATCATATTCGCATCTACTCTGGAACAGTAGCATATGCTCTGTCCCACCGCCTCACCCCGCACCCGACACGATAACCAGAAGTCGACGAGCCGCTTCAAGCCGTCGCCTGCACACACACACACCTGTTGCCCCCAGGCAACGCCTCAGCCGCGGCCTCGTACCGTTTCATCACCATCCGCTGACACACCGCGAAGGCAGAACTACAGTGTACAATATCTGCAAGAGCTGGTATAGGTCATGACACCAACGCGAGGGACAATTAGTATATGGTGCCGCAAGCGTGTAGTTAGTAGTGTCATAGTCGGAAGTCGTACGCCGTTCATCTGGTTAACATCAAAATGTGATTCTTCACTAGACGGAGCCATGCACCGTCAGTTACAGCCGATCGCCCAGCTTACCAGCCACCGTGACCAGCCACGAGTGGACTCTCATTTGTTGGTACACTTGCCAACAGCGGGCCAACATCTTTACCTGGGCGAAAATCGACTGCTTACTGGAGAGGGCATCAGTAAAACCTATCAGCTGTAGTCCTCTCACTGCGCCACTTGAATTCATCAGGCATTTCGTACCATTGACGGCGCAAATACCACGCTGCATGGAGCGAATCATATACGGTCCTAGTAAAATCCCAAAACAACGAGTCAATTTCATCGTTACCGGTGTGGCACCGTTCGCGCTTCCAAATGCAACAAGAACCCACACACCAGGCAGTCCCGCATACTCAACACGCAGCCCTAATCAAACATCACGCCACTGACGCTCTTGACAAACTGACGCTCTCCACCGGTACGTCAGAGCGACACCGACTAATGGGCTTACTTCTACCGCCTCCATGATCGCAAAATGCGCTCGACTCGATGTCGGCCTGATACTACAGTGTTATCGGACAACGAGCATCACTGATTGCGGCTGGTCGGCATAACCACGGATCCAAGAGGATGCCGTAGTAAGTCGGCATGCCGAACCTCTCCCAGACAGCTTGCTGACACCTGACTCGAAGTACTCGATGGAGTAAGCATCCTACTGCCTGTCTCTGCACAGGCAAAGACAGCAACATATCTCACACAGCGAAGTGAACAGATCCGATCCGAGCCACACGCAGAACAAACGGTCCATCCCCGCCGGCACTGCCCTGCCCTGCACCTGGCAGCAGCATGACACTGCTTCGACATTGAGCAGCACATGCGACCTCGTCGAGGCGAGACGATCCAAGGCGCTACAAACGCTCGTGGATGAAACGGTGCACCAACGAATGCCAGCGCTCACTGCTGTTGTCTCCTACGCGCCGCGAGAGTGCCGTATAAATCTCGGTATTGCCGACTCGAAGATCCTGTTTCAAGGAGTGAACCGTCTACAGTCACAGAAAACATGCACACGTCAGATCCCTCTTGTCCTCATTATTTTGGCCTTATTCGTGCCTGCTGGTGCGCAACGCATTCCTCGAGTCATGCCCACCATAGGTAGCACATTCATCACAAAATACTCACTTCGCCACGCTTGTTCTTGGCAATATCTCCGTGTCGGCGTGCACGCCTCCGAAGGCACGACGGACGGGCTTGGTTCCACCTCAGAGAAGCAAAAAGCTACGCTCCACCCGACACCCTGGTCGAGGGTGAACAGATACTGTATCTCACCGGAATCGGATGGCCAACATATACGGCTACCGAAAACGATTCACGCGCAATTCACCGCCCCGAGTGTCTCCTGACCAGTCTGCCAATGCTTTACCTGTGCCACCGCACATATCTACGTTCTTACTCTTTTCCTCTAGAGAACGACAGGCAGCCATCGACACACATACACAGAGTGAACAATCCGATTCCAGTCGCTCGCCGCTACCACAGGCCACCCAGGATGTCAATGGGATGAGCGAGTTGGACCGGAACCCCTTGACCAGGAGCGGCGACGCCAAAGACGCCGCGGCCGTGGACGCCTACGGGGCGTTGCGCTATCATACTCTAGAACCCATTCTGTCTCTTGCAGCGCTCGAATTCGCTACGCATGCCGTTGTATTGCCGGTGATAGTGCCGGCGTCTACACGCTGGTTCAACAATGGCCTGTCGTACGTCGACCCTCAACTCCCTCAGTACCGTTGTCTCGTCGCTCCGCACCGCACCACATGATGCACAACCCACGCCGACTCCAAATTAGCAAATTAATACCATCATACATCAGTGCATCACTGATCAGATTCGCGCCGAGGCATCCGACCATATGGCTGTCGACTTATCAACATGCACCGTCCCCGGAGCAAGCATGGCGCATCTACGTCCACCCCTCTCGAAGTGTTGATATCCCATTCGAGCCGACGCTACCCCTGTCTGTCCAACGCTAATCAAAAAAGTCAATGAGTCACTTCCTGCCGTTCACACAATGCTGAACAAGCCATGATTCCATGATGGAACCAAGAGAGGTATTGCGGGGCATCAAATGCAGAGGCTACCAGTGAGACGCTTAAGGCTTTCATCCCGACGTCATCTGACTGCCCTCCTTCAACAAAAAAACACAGTGTAGTTCCCGTTGTGAGGCATCCATTTGTTTCAGCCGGCTCGCGACCGGAGCCGGTTTCCAACAACTTTTCGTGCACCCAGAAACGATGTGATGCGACTACATGGAGTTAGAAGGGGCTCGTCCATCACATTACGATCAGGACCTTGCGTCCCGTGTCACGAATTTCCACCATCGTGAGTAGCCCACGTCTCTCGATTACAGCGTACTAGCCGGATAAGCATGTTTGCTCTTCCGCATCCAAAAGTACAGATATATGGCGATTTGCGGAACGTAGACGGGTCTCCGGAAAATCAGGGCTGATGGAGGTCTCAGTCGATTCCTCTTATACAACCCAAACCGGAGGCCAACACGGTGTGCCTGCTTCATCCACACTTGTCAGCACGATGCCCAGGCACTTTCCAAGCCAAGATATCCATGTCTCCATTCACATGTACTACTCCGTGTGGCTCATCAGCACGACCTGGAGCGAGAGATGATGAGCATCTGGCACAAGCAGGAAAACTAATTTTGATTATTCGAGTACGGCGTCTCAATGGGGGGGTCTAGAATACTTTCCGTACTATTTCAATCGCCTAGTCAACGTACCAAAACGGAACAGCGTCGAGGCGAAGTGCTGAAGCTAATCTCAACCCGCAGCCCATCACACCCGTTACCCGGTTGCAGATGTGCTAACCAGCATATCGCTCTTGCTCCGCTTGTGACACCGTTGCGACAACGTCACAAAACGCGCCGTCGGCAACGCATTATGGGGCAATCAACCATGATAACCTACACCGTCTTGTTGTCTCCTACAGCACACCATTTCCCCATGAGTTCTGCACTATTTCCGATTCGACCGCCGCATTTCAGGTCTTCATCCATAAACTGAGCCTGAATTAAGCTCTCCGTATCTAATCCTCGTTGCAGCTCTGTCTGCAGCGCATCTCGTGATGCACAACGCGTGACTCGGGCTACGCAGCCCGGCATACTCAGAGCAAACAGCCAAACACAATCTGCAATGCATGCACGTGACACTCTCACCGTATCACTGAATGTTACTCCTGGAGGCAGCACCGGCTGGCTTGGTTTCACTGTCTTATCGATCGCAGAATTGCACTGTAGGGTTTTTCAAATACACGCTGGATACCACTATACTTAATGCACTCAACATGGTGGTCATGAAGAGCACAATAGAACTTGGAGCCGGTGAACAAAGACCTCTGATCGACGTCAACCTTCTACTACACTGTTACCAGACACTGCGTCTCACTAGTTGCAGGCGGCCAATATTATCAGTGACCAAAGCACACGCCCAGGAAACTATTCAGCAGAACAAGGCTCTCCTGGACAGCCAGTGTGCACATCAATCATTCGATCCAAAGAGAGGAAGGCTCCTACCACCATGTCCTGGACAGCAGGAGGTACCAAGTGCCCACACAGCGAAGTGAACAGATCCGATCCGAGCCACACGCAGAACAAACGGTCCATCCCCGCCGGCACTGCCCTGCCCTGCACCTGGCAGCAGCATGACACTGCTTCGACATTGAGCAGCACATGCGACCTCGACGAGGCGAGACGATCCAAGGCGCTACAAACGCTCGTGGATGAAACGGTGCATCAACGAATGCCAGCACTCACTGCTGTTGTCTCCTACGCGCCGCGAGAGTGCCGTATAAATCTCGGTATTGCCGACTCGAAGATCCTGTTTCAAGGAGTGAACCGTCTACAGTCACAGAAAACATGCACACGTCAGATCACTCTTATCCTCGTCACTTTGGTCTCATTCGCGCCTGATAAAGCATTGCCCCGAGAACGACACTTGCGGACGCGGGTTCCAGGGTTTAGGTTTGGGGCACGCGACTCCACGTCACTCCTGCTCGTCAAGCGCTATCTGGCAGTGTATGCCACCCGTCTCGGCCGGCCAGCACAACCCACGGACCAAAACGATGCCCATTCAGTTCAGCATATCGATCCTTTCCTCGACATCAATCCAAACATCACCCGTACGACCTAAGAGCCTAATGCGCTTACTAGGTAATGCTACACAGGCAGAGGCAGCAATCGAAACACCCACATAGGACAACCAGGATTTCAGTAGGCTGAACCAGATGGGCGGACACACGCGCCATGAAGGCGACGGCATCAAGAAAGACGGCGTAGAGGGCCGCCCTCGGGCCTGTGCCGTATTCTACAGACAACTACGCCATCTCCCGCAGCAGTTGAATTCCTCGCGCATGTCGAGTTGGCCTGCAAGACCACAAGCGTTAATGGGTTGCTTGAAAGATGACTCTGATGAATACGCAGCCTCGACTCCGCCACCGCCACTGTCTCCATGGTCCACACTTCACCTCATGATAAAAGACGTACCCCTAAAGCACGCAGGTAGCCTCAGTGGCACCATCCAACACCGATCAGACTGTGCGCGACGAGTCCGCCCAGAGTTCTAAAAACGGCGAGAGGCACTGTCCTCGGGACAAGCATGGCGCACCCATGTCCACCGCCCCCGAACCTGCAAAGACACATTCTAGTCGACGCGCAGTGAAGCGGTTCCTGCTACCAACTCAGTCGCGTAAAAAAAAGTGAAAATCCACTCTGACGCCGAAAGAGGGTCTGTTAGACATCCACCGTAGATGCTACTAATGAATCTCCCAAAGAGTCCACCCCGACCTCATCCGGCTGCACTCTAATTGCAAGAGATCGTAGTTCAGCTCTCGTCGTGAGGCACCAGCTTGTTCGACATGACGCGTGCTCAGATTCAGGGCCTACCGCCTTCAGTTAAAAAAACGACGCAACTGCGGGTAGTTACTAGAGGCTTCTCCACAGCATTTGAATTAGTCCTTTGCGCCCGGCGTGCAGCGCCACTATTCTTTTGAGGAACCCGCACCGAACGAATACAAGAAGCAAGCCTGCTACGCGTGTTTGCCCTTCCGCATCCACACGAAAAGCCCCACATCAGCTTCGTTGTTGCTGGACGAGTCTACGGGATATCCAAGCTGCCAAAGTTTTGCAGCCGCACGGGCACGCACCGAAAACCCCGCTACAGCGCCTTGCGAGTCACGGTCGTCGTTCGAGGCGTAACACGGCCAGAAGATGGCCGCGGTGAAGGTTGCGAAGAGATAGTCTACCAACGGAGCAGAATGCACGAGTGTTTCGAGAGCACTGAGATCGCACTCTCGAAACCCAAGGCTCACAAAAGAGCTACAGTGAGAAAATAGTGGCAGAGGAGCCCAAATGTCAATGTGAGATTCCACGTCAAGCAACTCTGGGGCGCGCCAGCCTTCTATTCCACCTTCAGTATGGCAGCTGCAAGCGAAGCAACGTTCAATACCGAACAGTTAACGTTCACATCTCTTCAAGTATTTGCCAGCTGTCAAGGAATGTGGTAGACGGGTCTTCGCCCGTTTTCGTCTGGCCTCTATCATGTCACGGCGCACCCCTCTCGGCTACGCATCTCCTGACAGCATGTCAACAGGCAACGCAATACTAGCGCGACTTGGTCACCACACTGCCCACCCCGAGAAACGAAAATTCGGACAAAGTCCCATCTTCACGCCACTTATCCACTGATGCAGTAACCTGCGTATTAGCTGCTTCTAGTGACGCCTGGTCATGCGTACGGAAAAACCCTAGAGGCAAGCCACAAGTCACATACGAGACTACCTCAAGATGAATCTGCATACCATCAGGATACGACACTTGGCACGCTGTACGTGACACCCTGGCATACGCGCTACCATACATCTACGTCGGCGACATCTCGAGTCACAACGCGATACCACAAAAAGCCCTGAAGAAATATAGAGCCAACGCAGATTTAGGTGTGAGTCTCCGCACCACTTTGACTCCACGTCGTGACCAGGACGAAATGTTCGCATACTATACGAGCAGGCGTTGTATGACACATCGAACTAGAGATCTCGACTGCGACAGGCAATTCGCGAAACCACGCGTAGCGGCTGTAAAGTGGATCAAACACAACCCCGGACCGCGAAACGATCCCCTCGCGAACCGCAGATCCATTATTAAAAACATCGCCACTGAGATGTGGGTGAAGAGTCCCTTCTTGGTCCGGCCGACCAAATCCGCCCCATCGCCCATCCCTCAACGGCATCGGATGCAGAGTGCGTTGCCGACCCAACACCGCCCTTGCCACACCAACCCTCCCATAGGTCTAAAACGCCTGCGTTAAACGGCGAGCGCCCAGGTACCTACTCGCTGAAGCTGAGCAACCACAAATGGCACAGCCGCGGCGCCGGCCGCACTACGGGTACACCTGCGTACGTATGAAACGGTGGAGATCCGTTCGTAACTCACTGGCGTCAATGCGTTGACTCGTTTTTTGACCTTAGACGGGTGCACCGCGAGCTGGATTCCAACACTTTGGCTAAGCTTTCGCAGCAATCTGCATGGTGGCAGCTCATTCATTATGCTAATAATCCCTACTGAAGCGTGTGAAGAGTGCGTACTGTCTGCAGCAGCCGAGCGCCACGCTCCGTTCCTTGACGCACATGGGCTGATAGCGCATTGTTAAGCCAACACCTTCTGAGCTACACCATTGCTCCTCCTTTCGTTATTGATCATTTAGAGACGGCCTACATACCCGCTGAGGCTAAACAGCACACAAAGGCACAAGAGCGCCATATGCCACATAACGCATCCCCAAGGAGTACCTCAACCGGGTAACGGTGGCCCCTGCGTTCACGCCCTCGGAATGCCGTCTCTGTTGTCACCAGGCGCGGGCGCCCCCAGACGTACTCCAACGCACTGCATACCACCTTGCCTCAGTGCACAGTACAGCGTGCAACTCCTTATTCTCAGCATCGCCGCCGACAAACACGTCAGTGACGTATTCTTGCCTCGACTGTCGCACTCCGCAGAGACCGACAAAAGAGATGCAACATACGATGTAGAACTCGAACTCCTCGTGTTCAGACGCGCCAACACGGTCACGCAGAAAAGACGTATTCCGTGATCATTCCTGAATGGCACGCTTCTTACGGGCGCAGACTGGAGAACCAAAAACGCAGCATAACTGTCGTGAGACGAACTATTGCTACATGTATGCACGCTGCAAACGGTGGGCGGCTGTCCACGGATTCACACAGCTGGCATGTCCGCCGAGTTCGCGTTGGGTCGCCCTCTTCCGAACGTGTTCCAACCCACTGCGTAAGACCATAGAGCGCTTCTGGACCAGGTCGTCCGCTATTTCGCAATCATGGAATGCACACGTCGGATGACCCGATCCTGCGACAATGCCGGCGCTTGCAGAGATTGTCGGGCACGAATGCCAGGAGCAAGTAAGCAACAGCCTCACCTCATAGGGCGACACCCTTGCAATTCTTCACGAGCCCCCACTGTGTCGAACAAAGCGTTCGCCACAACACAGTCCCCCCAACCACGCCAACGCGGTCGACACACGAATTGTAGTGCGAGCCGATTGCCGATCGCCTCACCCTGGTTCTTACTGGTGGAGGCTGAAGAAACACGAACAACACAGGCGTGACGACAGCCATAGAGGGAACCCTTCAATCGCGCCTGAACCGGTCGACAGCGAGCCAGACCGTGACGCCCTCGGAATGCCGTCTCTTTTGTCACCAGGCGCGGGCGTCCCCAGACGTACTCCAACGCACTGCATACCACCTTGCCTCAGTGCACAGTACAGCGTGCAACTCCTTATTCTCAGCATCGCCGCCGACAAACACGTCAGTGACGTATTCTTGCCTCGACTGTCGCACTCCGCAGAGACCGACAAAAGAGATGCAACATACGATGTAGAACTCGAACTCCTCGTGTTCAGACGCGCCAACACGGTCACGCAGAAAAGACGTATTCCGTGATCATTCCTGAATGGCACGCTTCTTACGGGCGCAGACTGGAGAACCAAAAACGCAGCATAACTGTCGTGAGCGGAAGCACGGAAACATCGACGCGCGCCACAAACCGGGGAGACTCACAGATGCATTCTGGTGGCTGGAGTGGCATCCCGTTCCGGGACAGGTCGGCGCCTTCCGACACGCGCTGCAACCCACTGCGCGAGCTCACGGAGCACTTCGCGACCACCACATCCTGGTCTTAGCACCCAGTCAATGTCACAAGTCGTACACTCCGTTCCTCCGATAATTCCATCCCTCGAAGGGCCTCCCACTGGATGCGCCAAGAAGAACGAGCAACCAGCCCCCCGTTAGGACGCGATATCATTGCTGTTTCACGATCCACTCACACGTTGAACCGACCGTTGGCCACAAGACAGTCCCCAACCACGCCAACGCGGTCGACACACGAGTTGTAGTGCGAACGGATTGCCGATCGCCTCACCCTGGTTCTTACAGGTGGAGGCTGAAGAAACACGAACAACACAGGCGTGACGACAGCCATAAAGGGAACCCTTCAATCGCGCCTGAACCGGTCGACAGCGAGCCAGACCGTGACGCCCTCGGAATGCCGTCTCTTTTGTCACCAGGCGCGGGCGTCCCCAGACGTACTCCAACGCACTGCATACCACCTTGCCTCAGTGCACAGTACAGCGTGCAACTCCTTATTCTCAGCATCGCCGCCGACAAACACGTCAGTGACGTATTCTTGCCTCGACTGTCGCACTCCGCAGAGACCGACAAAAGAGATGCAACATACGATGTAGAACTCGAACTCCTCGTGTTCAGACGCGCCAACACGGTCACGCAGAAAAGACGTATTCCGTGATCATTCCTGAATGGCACGCTTCTTACGGGCGCAGACTGGAGAACCAAAAACGCAGCATAACTGTCGTGAGACGAACTATTGCTACATGTATGCACGCTGCAAACGGTGGGCGGCTGTCCACGGATTCACACAGCTCTCATGTCCGCCGAGTTCGCGTTGGGTCGCCCTCTTCCGAACGTGTTCCAACCCACTGCGTAAGACCATAGAGCACTTCTGGACCAGGTCGTCCGCTATTTCGCAATCATGGAATGCACACGTCGGATGACCCGATCCTGCGACAATGCCGGCGCTTGCAGAGATTGTCGGGCACGAATGCCAGGAGCAAGTAAGCAACAGCCTCACCTCATAGGGCGACACCCTTGCAATTCTTCACGAGCCCCCACTGTGTCGAACAAAGCGTTCGCCACAACACAGTCCCCCCAACCACGCCAACGCGGTCGACACACGAATTGTAGTGCGAACCGATTGCCGATCGCCTCACCCTGGTTCTTACAGGTGGAGGCTGAAGAAACACGAACAACACAGGCGTGACGACAGCCATAGAGGGAACCCTTCAATCGCGCCTGAACCGGTCGACAGCGAGCCAGACCGTGACGCCCTCGGAATGCCGTCTCTGTTGTCACCAGGCGCGGGCGTCCCCAGACGTACTCCAACGCACTGCATACCACCTTGCCTCAGTGCACAGTACAGCGTGCAACTCCTTATTCTCAGCATCGCCGCCGACAAACACGTCAGTGACGTATTCTTGCCTCGACTGTCGCACTCCGCAGAGACCGACAAAAGAGATGCAACATACGATGTAGAACTCGAACTCCTCGTGTTCAGACGCGCCAACACGGTCATACAGCGAAAACGTATTCCGTGGTCATTGCTGAGTGGTTTCTTACTGGCGGAGGCTGGACAATCAAAAAAGTCGCAGACGCGCCGTGAGCCGAACGACGGAACCACTAATGCGCGACGCAGACGGTGGCGACTCAGACTTGCATTCATGTGGTTGGAATGCCATCCCGTTCTGCACTGGGTCGGTGCGTCGCGAAACGAAATCCAACTCACTGGACAAGCTCATACATTGTTGGAACGGGTCATCCCGCTGTCGGAAACCAGCCAATGCCACAGAGCAGGCGTTCTATTGCTTCCACACATCCGCCCCTCGCAGGGCCTCTCGAGTGCAAGGGCCAAGTCGAAGAAATCACCAGCACCACATCGATACCCGCGCGAATTTCCAAGGCCTTATTCCAAAGGTCGCTGGTAAAACTCGTGTGCAAGCTGCCTGCTGGCGTCGGTTGCTGATTCCCGCGGTTCATCTTTGAAAGGGCACCTGCCGAACAGTGCTCCGCTCACAAAAAGTCTCCGCAGCCACGCCGACGCTGCCACACACATCATCATATTCTGCACTCAGTGCCGGGCAACCTACCTCCTGTGGCTGCAAAACACACATCGATGGCGGCAGCGCAGCAGCCCCGCCATGGACACGCCAAATGCGTCAGACCCGGCCGGCAGCAGGGCAGGCATTCATATGGTAGGAATGCCGTCACGTTCCGTATCGGCTCGCTCCCTCCCGATACGTGTCCAAGCCCGGTTCCGGAGGAACGAACAACTGCCGAACCATGTCGTCCGGCTATAAACAACCCGCAAACGCACCACAGCGGACAATCCCCTCCTACGCCAGTCCCGCTACCCTCAAGACCTAACGGGCAGACATGCCACAAGCAAGAAATATCAGCCCCACGGCACGACGCGAGCCCCTCGCAATCCGCCGATCCGCCAACGCATCAAACATAGCGTTGCTCAGCAAACCTCCCCCATCCCCCCGCTGTGCCAAGCATTATCGCACGCATGCGTCGTATTACGTGTTCGCTGCTGGCTGCCACGCTTCTTACCGGCAGAGGCTGAACAACCCAATACGGCACACACTCACCTCCAGACACACGATGGACGCACCCATCCCCACTCGCGCGCGAAACCGTCGACCGCCAGTCCTACCTCGCTGGCATCGGTCTGCTGCCTCGTTCGCCACTTGTCTCGCCATTCACTCCTATTTTGCCGCATTCGGAAGTTTCTCTTCAAACTGCCAGGACACCTACCAGCTCAATCTGAATAACCGCCAAAGCACCAAAAACGCAGGCGCGACCTCAGCCACACTCCCGAACCACCAGCGCTCGACGCAGCGACGGGGGACGCCCGAACATGCATCCACGTCGTTGGAATGCCGTCCCCTTCCGCACTGGGCGGCTGCCTCCTCAGCCGAATTCCAACGCACTGGGCAAGATCGACCATTGCAAGAACACGACGTCCACACGGCGCAAATTGTTCACTGCCACAGTCGTCAATGCCATGGCACTCCCGTGCAGTCCTTCGACAGCTTCCTCCTTCACAAGGCGTGCTGAGTAGATATGGCAAGGAGATCAGCCGCCAGCACCACGTCACCACGCGAAGCTCTTCCTGTTTCCCAAACCCCTCATTCGACACGGCGCTACTGAAAAACGTGTGCACGGTGCCTCTTGCTGTCGGCTGCCGACGTCCGCGTTTCCTCTCTCCTTCGACACGGGCCGACCAGTGCTCTGCTCTCCGTACGTCCTCCGCACCATCCCCCATGCAGCCACACGCAGAAATCGTGTCCTGTGTCAACGCCCAATGCCGGCCAACCTACCTCCTCAGACTGAAAACCAAATATTGAAGGCGCCACCGCAGCCACTCCACTATCGACCCACAGAATGCGCCACATGCGGCCGACAACAAAACACGCACTCACATGATTGGAATGCCGTCGCCTTCCACGTGGGGTCGCTGCCTGCCGACGCGTGTTGCGACCGGCTGCGCAAGCTCCTGCATTGCTGGACCACAGCGGGCATTTCACTCCTGCGACAATTCCGTCCCTCGCCCGTCACGGCGCGATGCCTTGCAATTGTTTGAGCCCTCATTGTGCCTAAGAGAGAGTTGCCCACAAAACATCCCCCGCCGACGCCAGCGCCGAACCACGCATGACCCGTATTGTCAGATGGTTGCTGATGGACAGGCTACTTACAGGCGGAGGCTGAACAAACAAGAACAGCACAGGCGTGGCAGCTGCTACACATTGGACGCTGCAGTCGCGCCTGAACCGGTGGACGGCGAGCCATACTTGGCACCTTTGGAATGCAGTCATTTTCGTCACCAGGCGCGTGCATCCACAGACCTACCCCAACGCAACGCATACCATCTTCCCTCAGCGTATTGTTTAGCGGCCATCCCCTTATTCTCAGCATCGCCGCTAACAAATACGCCAGCGACAGGTTCTTCCTTCAGTTGTCGTACTACACAGAGACCGCCAAAAGGGATGCAACATACGGTACACCGCTGAAACTCCTCGTGCTCAGCCACGCCAACGCGGTCATACAGCGAAAACGTATTCCGTGGTCATTGCCGAGTGGTTTCTTACTGGCGGAGGCTGGACAATCAAAAAAGTCGCAGACGCGCCGTGAGCCGAACGACGGAACCACTAATGCGCGACGCAGACGGTGGCGACTCAGACTTGCATTCATGTGGTTGGAATGCCATCCCGTTCTGCACTGGGTCGGTGCGTCGCGAAACGAAATCCAACTCACTGGACAAGCTCATACATTGTTGGAACGGGTCATCCCGCTGTCGGAAACCAGCCAATGCCACAGAGCAGGCGTTCTATTGCTTCCACACATCCGCCCCTCGCAGGGCCTCTCGAGTGCAAGGGCCAAGTCGAAGAAATCACCAGCACCACATCGATACCCGCGCGAATTTCCAAGGCCTTATTCCAAAGGTCGCTGGTAAAACTCGTGTGCAAGCTGCCTGCTGGCGTCGGTTGCTGATTCCCGCGGTTCATCTTTGAAAGGGCACCTGCCGAACAGTGCTCCGCTCACAAAAAGTCTCCGCAGCCACGCCGACGCTGCCACACACATCATCATATTCTGCACTCAGTGCCGGGCAACCTACCTCCTGTGGCTGCAAAACACACATCGATGGCGGCAGCGCAGCAGCCCCGCCATGGACACGCCAAATGCGTCAGACCCGGCCGGCAGCAGGGCAGGCATTCATATGGTAGGAATGCCGTCACGTTCCGTATCGGCTCGCTCCCTCCCGATACGGTCCAAGCCCGTTCCGGAGGA
>NC_031478.1:107873-110845 GCF_000006565.2 Toxoplasma gondii ME49
GTGCTTCTCGCTGTCGGCTGCCGACGTCCGGGTTTCCTCTCTCCTTGGACACGGCCGACCCAGTGCTCTGCTCTCCGTACGACCTCCGCACCATCCCCCATGCAGCCACACGCAGAAATCGTGTCCTGTGTCAACGCCCAATGCCGGCCAACCTACCTCCTCAGACTGAAAACCAAATATTGAAGGCGCCACCGCAGCCACTCCACTATCGACCCACAGAGTGCGCCACATGCGGCCGACAACAAAACACGCACTCACATGATTGGAATGCCGTCGCCTTCCACGTGGGGTCGCTGCCTGCCGACGCGTGTTGCGAGCCGCTGCGCAAGAACGAGCAGTGCTCCAACACGGCCTCCAGGCTTCCAAAAACCGCCAATGCCACACATCGGCCACTCCGTCCCTGTCACACTTCCGTCACTCGCAGAGCCTGTCGGCTGGAGGTTCCATGAGGACGAAAGCAACAGCCCCACGGCACGACGCGAGACCCTCGCAATCCGCCGACCCTCCAACGTATCAAACATAGCGTTGCTCAGCAAACCTCCCCCAGCCATCCCGCTGCGCCAAGCAATATCGCACGCATGCGTCGTATTACGTGTTCGCTGCTGGCTGCCACGCTTCTTACCGGCAGAGGCTGAACAACCCAATACGGCACACACTCACCTCCAGACACACGATGGACGCACCCATCCCCACTCGCGCGCGAAACCGTCGACCGCCAGTCCTACCTCGCTGGCATCGGTCTGCTGCCTCGTTCGCCACTTGTCTCGCCATTCACTCGCACTTTGCCGCATTCGGAAGTTTCTCTTCAAACTGCCAGGACACCTACCAGCTCAATCTGAATAACCGCCGAAGCACCAAAAACGCAGGCGCGGCCTCAGCCACACTCCCGAACCACCCACGCTCGACAGCGGCGGGGGACGCCCGAACATGCATCCACGTCGTTTGGATGCCGTCCCCTTCCGCACTGGGCGGCTGCCTCCTCAGCCGAATTCCAACGCACTGGGCAAGATCGACCATTGCAAGAACACGACGTCCACTCGGCGCAAATTGTTCACTGCCACAGTCGTCAATGCCATGGCACTCCCGTGCAGTCCTTCGACAGCTTCCTCCTTCACAAGGCGTGCTGAGTAGATATGGCAAGGAGATCAGCCGCCAGCACCACGTCACCACGCGAAGCTCTTCCTGTTTCCCAAACCCCTCATTCGACACGGCGCTACTGAAAAACGTGTGCACGGTGCCTCTTGCTGTCGGCTGCCGACGTCCGCGTTTCCTCTCTCCTTCGACACGGGCCGACCAGTGCTCTGCTATCCGTACGACCTCCGCACCATCCCCCATGCAGCCACACGCAGAAATCGTGTCCTGTGTCAACGCCCAATGCCGGCCAACCTACCTCCTCAGACTGAAAACCAAATATTGAAGGCGCCACCGCAGCCACTCCACTATCGACCCACAGAGTGCGCCACATGCGGCCGACAACAAAACACGCACTCACATGATTGGAATGCCGTCGCCTTCCACGTGGGGTCGCTGCCTGCCGACGCGTGTTGCGAGCCGCTGCGCAAGAACGAGCAGTGCTCCAACACGGCCTCCAGGCTTCCAAAAACCGCCAATGCCACACATCGGCCACTCCGTCCCTGTCACACTTCCGTCACTCGCAGAGCCTGTCGGCTGGAGGTTCCATGAGGACGAAAGCAACAGCCCCACGGCACGACGCGAGACCCTCGCAATCCGCCGACCCTCCAACGTATCAAACATACTGTTGCTCAGCAAACCTCCCCCAGCCATCCCGCTGCGCCAAGCAATATCGCACGCATGCGTCGTATTACGTGTTCGCTGCTGGCTGCCACGCTTCTTACCGGCAGAGGCTGAACAACCCAATACGGCACACACTCACCTCCAGACACACGATGGACGCACCCATCCCCACTCGCGCGCGAAACCGTCGACCGCCAGTCCTACCTCGCTGGCATCGGTCTGCTGCCTCGTTCGCCACTTGTCTCGCCATTCACTCCTATTTTGCCGCATTCGGAAGTTTCTCTTCAAACTGCCAGGACACCTACCAGCTGAATCTGAATAACCGCCAAAGCACCAAAAACGCAGGCGCGGCCTCAGCCACACTCCCGAACCACCCACGCTCGACAGCGGCGGGGGACGCCCGAACATGCATCCACGTCGTTTGGATGCCGTCCCCTTCCGCACTGGGCGGCTGCCTCCTCAGCCGAATTCCAACGCACTGGGCAAGATCGACCATTGCAAGAACACGACGTCCACTCGGCGCAAATTGTTCACTGCCACAGTCGTCAATGCCATGGCACTCCCGTGCAGTCCTTCGACAGCTTCCTCCTTCACAAGGCGTGCTGAGTAGATATGGCAAGGAGATCAGCCGCCAGCACCACGTCACCACGCGAAGCTCTTCCTGTTTCCCAAACCCCTCATTCGACACGGCGCTACTGAAAAACGTGTGCACGGTGCCTCTTGCTGTCGGCTGCCGACGTCCGCGTTTCCTCTCTCCTTCGACACGGGCCGACCAGTGCTCTGCTCTCCGTACGACCTCCGCACCATCCCCCATGCAGCCACACGCAGAAATCGTGTCCTGTGTCAACGCCCAATGCCGGCCAACCTACCTCCTCAGACTGAAAACCAAATATTGAAGGCGCCACCGCAGCCACTCCACTATCGACCCACAGAGTGCGCCACATGCGGCCGACAACAAAACACGCACTCACATGATTGGAATGCCGTCGCCTTCCACGTGGGGTCGCTGCCTGCCGACGCGTGTTGCGAGCCGCTGCGCAAGAACGAGCTGTGCTCCAACACGGCCTCCAGGCTTCCAAAAACCGCCAATGCCACACATCGGCCACTCCGTCCCTGTCACACTTCCGTCACTCGCAGAGCCTGTCGGCTGGAGGTTCCATGAGGACGAAAGCAACAGCCCCACGGCACGACGCGGGACCCTCACAATCGGCCGACCC
>NC_031478.1:110865-113818 GCF_000006565.2 Toxoplasma gondii ME49
GCCGTCGCCTTCACGTGGGGTCGCTGCCTGCCGACGCGTGTTGCGAGCCGCTGCAGCCCTACAGCGGCAGTGCTCCAACACGGGCCTCCAGGGCTTCCAAAAACCGCCAATGCCACACATCGGCCACTCCGTCCCTGTCACACTTCCGTCACTCGCAGAGCCTGTCGGCTGGAGGTTCCATGAGGACGAAAGCAACAGCCCCACGGCACGACGCGAGACCCTCGCAATCCGCCGACCCTCCAACGTATCAAACATAGCGTTGCTCAGCAAACCTCCCCCATCCATCCCGCTGCGCCAAGCAATATCGCACGCATGCGTCGTATTACGTGTTCGCTGCTGGCTGCCACGCTTCTTACCGGCAGAGGCTGAACAACCCAATACGGCACACACTCACCTCCAGACACACGATGGACGCACCCATCCCCACTCGCGCGCGAAACCGTCGACCGCCAGTCCTACCTCGCTGGCATCGGTCTGCTGCCTCTTTCGCCACTTGTCTCGCCATTCACTCGCACTCAGTCGCATTCGGAAGTTTCTCTTCAAACTGCCAGGACACCTACCGGCTCAATCTGAATAACCGCCGAAGCACCAAAAACGCAGGCGCGACCTCAGCCACACTCCCGAACCACCCACGCTCGACAGCGGCGGGGGACGCCCGAACATGCATCCACGTCGTTTGGATGCCGTCCCCTTCCGCACTGGGCGGCTGCCTCCTCAGCCGAATTCCAACGCACTGGGCAAGATCAACCATTGCAAGAACACGACGTCCACTCGGCGCAAATTGTTCACTGCCACAGTCGTCAATGCCATGGCACTCCCGTGCAGTCCTTCGACAGCTTCCTCCTTCACAAGGCGTGCTGAGTAGATATGGCAAGGAGATCAGCCGCCAGCACCACGTCACCACGCGAAGCTCTTCCTGTTTCCCAAACCCCTCATTCGACACGGCGCTACTGAAAAACGTGTGCACGGTGCCTCTTGCTGTCGGCTGCCGACGTCCGCGTTTCCTCTCTCCTTCGACACGGGCCGACCAGTGCTCTGCTCTCCGTACGTCCTCCGCACCATCCCCCATGCAGCCACACGCAGAAATCGTGTCCTGTGTCAACGCCCAATGCCGGCCAACCTACCTCCTCAGACTGAAAACCAAATATTGAAGGCGCCACCGCAGCCACTCCACTACCGACCCACAGAATGCGCCACATG
The DNA here is from genome assembly GCF_000006565.2 of Toxoplasma gondii ME49. NCBI lineage: Eukaryota > Apicomplexa > Conoidasida > Eucoccidiorida > Sarcocystidae > Toxoplasma > Toxoplasma gondii. The sequence goes on from NC_031478.1 coordinate 112,066, forward strand.
CGGCCGACAACAAAACACGCACTCACATGATTGGAATGCCGTCGCCTTCCACGTGGGGTCGCTGCCTGCCGACGCGTGCTGCGACCGACTGCGCAAGAACGAGCTGTGCTCCACCACGGCCTCCAGGCTTCCAAAAACCGCCAATGCCACACATCGGCCACTCCGTCCCTGTCACACTTCCGTCACTCGCAGAGCCTGTCGGCTGGAGGTTCCATGAGGACGAAAGCAACAGCCCCACGGCACGACGCGAGCCCCTCGCAATCCGCCGATCCGCCAACGCATCAAACATAGCGTTGCTCAGCAAACCTCCCCCATCCATCCCGCTGCGCCAAGCAATATCGCACGCATGCGTCGTATTACGTGTTCGCTGCTGGCTGCCACGCTTCTTACCGGCAGAGGCTGAACAACCCAATACGGCACACACTCACCTCCAGACACACGATGGACGCACCCATCCCCACTCGCGCGCGAAACCGTCGACCGCCAGTCCTACCTCGCTGGCATCGGTCTGCTGCCTCGTTCGCCACTTGTCTCGCCATTCACTCGCACTCAGTCGCATTCGGAAGTTTCTCTTCAAACTGCCAGGACACCTACCAGCTCAATCTGAATAACCGCCGAAGCACCAAAAACGCAGGCGCGACCTCAGCCACACTCCCGAACCACCCACGCTCGACAGCGACGGGGGACGCCCGAACATGCATCCACGTCGTTGGAATGCCGTCCCCTTCCGCACTAGGTGGCTGCCTCCTCAGCCGAATTCCAACGCACTGGGCAAGATCGACCATTGCAAGAACACGACGTCCACTCGGCGCAAATTGTTCACTGCCACAGTCGTCAATGCCATGGCACTCCCGTGCAGTCCTTCGACAGCTTCCTCCTTCACAAGGCGTGCTGAGTAGATATGGCAAGGAGATCAGCCGCCAGCACCACGTCACCACGCGAAGCTCTTCCTGTTTCCCAAACCCCGCATTCGACACGGCGCTACTGAAAAACGTGTGCACGGTGCCTCTTGCTGTCGGCTGCCGACGTCCGCGTTTCCTCTCTCCTTCGACGCGGGCCGACCAGTGCTCTGCTCTCCGTACGACCTCCGCACCATCCCCCATGCAGCCACACGCAGAAATCGTGTCCTGTGTCAACGCCCAATGCCGGCCAACCTACCTCCTCAGACTGAAAACCAAATATTGAAGGCGCCACCGCAGCCACTCCACTATCGACCCACAGAGTGCGCCACATGCGGCCGACAACAAAACACGCACTCACATGATTGGAATGCCGTCGCCTTCCACGTGGGGTCGCTGCCTGCCGACGCGTGTTGCGAGCCGCTGCGCAAGAACGAGCAGTGCTCCAACACGGCCTCCAGGCTTCCAAAAACCGCCAATGCCACACATCGGCCACTCCGTCCCTGTCACACTTCCGTCACTCGCAGAGCCTGTCGGCTGGAGGTTCCATGAGGACGAAAGCAACAGCCCCACGGCACGACGCGAGACCCTCGCAATCCGCCGACCCTCCAACGTATCAAACATACTGTTGCTCAGCAAACCTCCCCCATCCATCCCGCTGCGCCAAGCATTATCGCACGCATGCGTCGTATTACGTGTTCGCTGCTGGCTGCCACGCTTCTTACCGGCAGAGGCTGAACAACCCAATACGGCACACACTCACCTCCAGACACACGATGGACGCACCCATCCCCACTCGCGCGCGAAAACCGTCGACCGCCAGTCCTACCTCGCTGGCATCGGTCTGCTGCCTC